>NC_052622.1:5869991-6128301 GCF_016545825.1 Eucalyptus grandis | reverse complement strand
CGACTGCGACGCACAATGGAGACTTGCTTTCGTTATTTTGACAATACAGCTGGCTGGGGTCTTTACTCACCAGATGACCGATCACCTTGCGATGGCGATTTCTCACGGCCTCATGCAGAGCAGAGTTGCCACAGCAGTCAAGTTTTATCGGCACCCCTTGGCGAAGGAGAAGCTCCACCGCAACAGCTTTCCCGGCTCTAGCTGCAATGTGAAGTGGCGTCTCTCCTCTGGAGTTCTCACAGTAGATCGAGTGCTCAGGGACGAATTCGATGAGCGCTCTGACATTATCATCACTCTCTGTATTCCATTCATGTCAGGTTAATTTGAGCGCAAGAGTTCGGTAATTTTAAAAAACGCATCGTCCCACCGTTTTTAATATACCTGCCGCACCGTGAAGCAGTGTATTTCCTAAGGGACTGCGTCGCCCGAGAAGGACAGGCAAGGACACTCTTTCCTTGACACAATGATCCTCCAGCGCTTTGATGAACTTGTCCACGGCCCCTTCCTTTGCGGCCGAGAATAGCTGGGAATCCAAAATATTGTCGGGTTGTGGAGGATCGTGCTGTTGCTGGATCAGGTCCGCCCTGATTAAAAGTGCTTCCAGTCTATGCCTCCTCTGCCTCCACATCTCCTCGTGCAGACGCTCAGCCATCTCTCCGTGGGTGACTATGCCCTCTGACTTCGAGTAAAATGCCCTGGTGTGTCCTAGGAATCAAATTCAGCAATAAAAATCAAATTGCGAAGCAACAATTAAGAAAAAAGTAAAAAGACCAGTGTTCGTTCATCCAAACAACCGATTCCCTCATAAAACTCACAAAAGAAAAAGCTTGAAGGAGCGGTCTGTTCATTAGTGCTCGAAGAAAGATTGCTCAAGGCGATGCAAATTAATACAGGTCTCTGACTTTTGTATCATTGTACGAATTCTCTGCTCCAGCCAGGATTGGTGGTATAAATTCCTCCGTTACGGTAGTCATGGTGTGTTTGGTACGAAGGAATCAGTCCATTATGTTGCCATTTGCATCATCACTGCGTTCCGCAAAAGCAACGCATCTCAGATTTCTGTCCATCCATCAAAGAATAATATGGACAATCATGGAGGTAACAGAAAAAAGACATAGCGGCAGAGAACGGAACTATTCGAAGGTCGAAAAAGGGCAATACAACTTCATAGTGTTTCCCAAATGCTATTTGCATCCCATCAAAACCTTTTAGCCTAAAAGCGTTTTCACCCCAGACAGAGAAAACTAATAAGTTGGACCGAAGCAAATGCAAGTGAAATTCGTGTGAAATGAATATTTGATGACACCGAATGGGTTTGGCGAGACTCAAGACTAAATCGTCTCTTTTTTTTTCTTTTTTTTGGTAGAACCAGAAGAACAGGGTCTCTTGCAAAATAAGAAAGTGACGGTTGGGGAAGAGACAAGATAGAAGGCAGCCGGGTGGCGAGGGTGCCGGTCTCGAGTGCGAAGCCGAGCTTGCAATTGGATATCACCGTGACGACAACAAAGGTGAATAACACCTTCATCACCTTCTTTTCTCTTGATTATCCTGATGGGCCGATAAATTAGGTTTAACAGGCTGGATTAGGCCAAAATGTCCAATTGGATATCACCGTGAAAAGACCATTGGACCCGTTGGCATCAATTGGCTCTATCTAGTAAAAAAGGTGATGAAGGTGTTATTCACCTCTGTTGTCGTCATGAGTCAAGTCAATTATAATTAGATATGAGTTAATGATAGTCAGATTGGGTTTCCTTAATGTGATCTCTGTCATTTAAGCAACACAGTCGGAGCAAGAATCTATTATCGCACTAGGAAACCAAGTGTTACATTCCCATCTTGGGCAGAAGTTCAGAACTTATATTATTATCCCAGTGATAGACTCGCATTTCCCCAATTACCCAACCCATGGGCAGGTGCGGGTGTGGATTGCCTCAGGTAATAATGAAAAGGCACGCTCGAAAGTAACATGGATGATGATTCAACACATCTCTTGACCAGGGCATGTTGTAATGCTGTGATATCATTTACATATTTTTTTTATTGTGCTTATGTTCGGGCTATAAAGCTAGGAGACATCAAGTGTCGACGTTATTTGGTACACCCTTAAGCTCATAGAGAAAAGTATTTGTTTTCTAATGTAATAGGAATTAATAAAGCAGCTAATTTTTATGTCAATAGTCGAGTTTCAGTAACTGAATAAATAGTGGACTCGTTTAGACGAGATGCTGCCAAGTCTAGCAAGAGTTTAACTTTTGGATTGAAGCTTTACCACTCGACGATTGCAAGGCTGCATCTGTTTTGTGCGCTCCGGATGCTTCCAATTGCATCGAGATTCCTTGAATTCCATGGTTTAGATGTTTTTGGACGTTATGTCTCGACTAGTGGCCAAACATTCCCGTCCTAATGCTTCTTTCTATAAACAAAGAGACGCTGTAGTTGCACAAAGTACACACCTACCTTGCAAATACAGAGTTTGAGCCACAGGCACCAAGAATCACTTGAAACACACAGCTAGCTGAGCCAGCTCTCATTTAATTGAATCCAATGACATTTTCTCCAATATCGGTCTTGCCTATTGATAACTCTATAAAAATAGAGTTATTTTACCTATTTTAGGCAACAATTAATGCATTATCTATGAGAAAATATTTGGATTTCCTTCTGATTATTTAAATTTTCCTTGTTTATGCAGAATAATGAGATATAGAGAAGATAAGGAAAAGAATGGCAATTATCAGGAATTCAAATAAAAGCAGCAGTGGAAGATGGATATCAAATCAGGAAATTCTTGATTTTGTTCCCTGATGTTATCTGCAAGCATTGAGAGATAAATATTTTAGATTTCCTATAAATAGGAAGAGAGAGCAGCTAGGTTTTTTTTAGTGAGATCGTTTTCCATTGTTCTGAGAGTTTTTAAGTATTTTGAAGAGAAGACAAAAGTGGTGATAGAATTCTTGTTCTTTGATTCAAGATGCTGGGTTTGATTTATATTTATTTTTTCTTCTACTATGTTCTAATTTTCTTTTGTTAGGGCTACGATGTAACATAACCATGATGATATGAATTTCATGATTTTTATGTTTTACAATTGATTTCATTCATGTGAGTTATATATTATTGCGTTTAATGCTTTTGAGTGATTTACTACTTGAATGATCTGATGTGCATGTTTGAGGCGAGAGGTGATAATATGCAATTGCTCATTATAATATATAACCATGAATTAAACGTGGATAGAAATATACCGCGTTATTTGTGTAGCTTTCGGTGATAAGGTGATCCAAAAGACTCATTGTAAACCTGGAATATTCATAGTTTTTAATACACTCATGTTTATTTTAATTCACATAAAGATATAGTGGATTAATAAGCTTAGTAGGTTTGCTATACCTAGAGATAGGATAGTAAATAGATTAGGAAATTCCGCTATCACATGTTTGATATCGTTCTTGTATTCACAACAATCTGAAATTCATATATAGTGGTTATGGTGAAATCGGATGCTCTAACATATTTATCGATTGATTTTACTGCATTTAGTCTACAAATTTCGTTTTTAATTCATTCTTAATTATATTTTGATTTGTTAGATAAATTTTAGAATTAGTCTATTTTAGTATTTAATTGGTTTATTAATCATCGATCTCCGTGGAACGATACTTTATCTCATCATTATATTACTTATTCGATACGTGCACTTGCGTTTAGAATTTTGCGAACACCTATTCCCATTTGAATGGTATTTCTTCGGTAGACTAGGCTTCCGACATTCCACATTGCTGAAACTGGTGTACCGAAAACATTCGGCCATGGGTTTGATCCCTGATATAGGGAATATCAAGATTTGGTTTTCATGTGCTATTTGATAAATTTAGAAATTAATTATATAATGTAATCTTTATTTGTGTTAACTTGATTTTAGGATTAATTTAGATAAATCAGAATCTTAGATAGTTTTGTTTGATTTTATTAGTCATCCAGTTAGACTTTAGACAATATGCTAAGAAATTTCTTTCTATTTTCGAATTATTCTCTATATATAATTTATCGGGTTATTCTCTTTTGCAACAAGCTTTTTCGCTTCTGTGCGCTTTCCGTTTATAGCCCACGTGCCTAGTATTTTATTATGTTATCTTTAGAATTTTTGTGTTTCATTTATTTTTATGACGTAACGACTTAAAATCAAATCAAGTAATTATGAGAATGCTAGATAGAATTCATGCCGACGGTACGTTTACTGCTGTCGATGATGGTCTCTGGTATGCTATGCGGAGTTGCAAACTACTAAGCACGTGCAAAAGGTGCAGATGTTCCTCGGATCATGCAAAACACCGGTAGCATCCGAATGAAATGGAGTATAAAAACCAAATACAGATAAATGGAAAATATCTCCTCAAAACAGTTTGAGGAATCGCACTGTAACTATTTAGCAATGTAGACTAATAGTCATCATGATTCATGACCACAACACGTGATGAGTAGTTCTCATAACTCATTCTCAATTCTTAGTCCAGCAAAGCAAATTAAACATAAAAACTGCACCCATAAGACAGCTATAGAAATTAACTAATTAACGAACCTCATTTAGTGAACAAAACCCTCTTTCGTATATATAAATATATATGTTATAAGTATACGAGATCATATATCAAAAGTGTACATCAATAAATTTATAGGAAAATAGATACCTTGAGAAGAGAGAGAGAGAGTAGATATTACCCTGCACAATTCTCTTAGACCTTATTTTCTTATAACTAGTGGCATTATACATCAATAATATAAAAGAAAAAACAGATAAAATCATTAATTGGTGAGTTTAGATTTATATCATTATTACATCCGAATTAATAAGTAAGACACACCGATGCTAACATATTTTCCTGGAAACATTATATTAAATTGAATGAGACGATTCAATTTTCCTTTCTAATTAATGTAAAGATATGCGTCTAAGTAATGTTAAGGAAAGTAAAATGGAATGGAACTTTGTGATGATTCGATACAATTACAAAACTCCAATTTGCCAAACTGTTCTGTTATTTATAGATATAATTGAGTAGAGCTAATCGCAAAACATTTTGGATACACTAAAATTGCAGACATCACTAATTCTCACTGCCGACAGGCATGCTAGTTAAATCGAAACAGCAGCAGCTAATGTAACCTAGAAGGAGCTCAGACATCGGTACATAATTAGCTAGAAGATAAGATAGATTCGAGGCTGGATCAGACGCCATCTTTCTGAAACATGTAAGCTCAAATCATCCGTTCAAGTGGGGGCGGAGGCATCGCAGTGCCCCGGACGGATGTAGGTGCAGTTCCTGCAGTCCCACTCTCTGCAAGGTCTTCCCCAATCCTTCGAAGGAAGAAAATAAACATTTGGTCGACGAAGCGACCAACGAGAGGAGGTTTCCACTTAAACACCACAACTACATATATCAACATGAAGAAAATCAAGAAAATGAAGAGGGGGACGGATCCCATGACAAAGACAAAAATAGAAAGCCAAGTAAATTTGGTTACGGTCACGTAGACGCCCGCCATGAATGCCAGAGGCATTGTGAAAAGAGTTACCAAGAATGGGAGATTTGATAGGTAAATGGCATATAGCCCCACGTAAGGATCATCAGTAAAGGACCAGAGGAGGATCATGAGTGACGTGATCGAGCTATACATGGCCATGGAGTTGCTAATCACAAAGACATTGTACATGACTTTGTGGAGCAATACGGAAATTCCAGCATCTCCTTCAGAACCATTATATCCTCCCGAAACGGTAAAACCAGCAGTGAAAGTGACAGAGGCCACAAGCGCCAACACGACTGCACGAAAATTTGCCATGTCCATACGTCCCTCCCAACGCAGTGCACGTCGTTTAGGTGGGCTCTGACCGGTTGGCTTGCAAATAGCTAACTCTCCACTTGTCGGTGCTCTGGCAATTCCTAGAGTTATCGCCGTATAAAACTGCAAGCAGCGAGTAAAGAATTAAAAAAAGAGACCAAACACATTATGATTTTGGCAACTAAATTAAAGATGTGGGCGAGAGCACACTAAATGACATGCCTCACTAATTTATGTTCTAGTTCCGTCCCTGATTGATACACCAAATGATTAACCGTGAGAAAAGTGTAAAGGGTTGTACCTCCCCTGATGAAGGAAATCTCACTTTCATGCCCTGAACCATTTTCTCTGATGCGACGTCAAGAGCCGTCATGTTATTGTTATTGACCAGCTTCATATCAACTCTCCTGTCTCGGGCAAGAAGCACAACCGAAGGTTGGCAGTGCGACGCAGCCAGATGCAGAGGTGTACGCCCTTCAAAATCTCTTGCATTTATGAGGTGATTAAATTTAGGACTTTTCAATATGTATTCGACAGTTGCAATGCTTCCATACATCGCCGACAAGTGAAGAATGTTTTGTCCCTGCCCAGCTGGAAGCTCTGCGGGGTCTGACCATTTCTGAAGTAGCTCCTCAATGATCTTGACGTTATCCTTCTTGCAGGCAACATGGATAGGGAGATGGCCCTCGCTGTCTTTCTCCAAGGCACTTGCTGGGAACTTGTCGATCAAGAACTTGACTCCATCGAGATAATTTTCGTATGCTGCGAAGTGGAGGGGAGTTCTGTCTCCCGCATCTCTCAATTGAAATAGCCACGGCTTTTTTTCCCACATCTTGATCAGCATATCTAAATACAACATAGGAAGTTAATCATTGGGATGAATAAAATGTCTGTAATTCTTTAATCAAAGTTGATCCAAAGTATCGGGAGTTCATTCACAATTTTACCCCGTAGGATAGCAAGCTATCATACCATAGTCTAGACTTTTGCTTGTGACGCTTGATTTTTCCACCACCAGCGGAAACCAAAATGAAGAACGCAAGAGAGTGACCAAGAAGATCAAAGAATAAGCGAAAGCACAAAAGTAGGGTTTACCCTTTTCCTTATGTAAAATGGCCACATGAACAGGTGGCATGCGGAAGATCCTTTCGCCCTTTGATCTCCTCCAGTCTTCGCAATTGTTTGGCGCTTCCAACAAAAGCGTGAGAACCTCCAAGTCCCCTGTTTCGATTGCTATGCACAATGGAGACTTGCTTTCGTTATTTTCATAATATAGCAGGCTGGGGTCTTCTCTCACCAGCTGACCGATCACCTTGCGATGGCGATTCCTCACGGCCTCATGCAGAGCAGAGTTGCCGCAGCGGTCAGGGTCTATCGGCACCCCTTGGCGAAGGAGAAGCTCCACCGCAACAGCTTTCCCGGCTCTAGCTGCAATGTGAAGCGGCGTCTCTCCTCTGGAGTTCGCACAGTAGATCAAGTGCTCGGGGAAGAAATGGATGACCGCTTTAACATTATCATCAGTCTCTGTATTCCATTCATGTCAGGTTAATTTGGGCGCGAAAGATACAAGAATTTTGAAATGTATAGTCGCACCCTTTTTAATATACCTGCCGCAGCGTGAAGCAATGTGCTCTCGGAGAAGCTGCGTCGCTCGAGAAGGACGTGCAAAGACACTCTTTCCTTGGCGCAATGATCCTCCAGGGCTTTGATGAACTTGTCGACGTCCGGTTCCTTCGCGGCCGAGAATAGCAAGGGATCTATGAACTTGTAAGGTTGTGCAGGATCGTCCTGTCGCTGGCTCGGATCGGCCCCCTCTAACGCTTCCAGTTTCTGCCTTCTCCGCTCCCAAATCTCGTCCTGGTCACCTACAGACAGCTTCACATCCATCTCTCTACTTTGCGTGAATTGCCCTGGTGTCCTAGGGACTCGAATTTACCATATTTATAGCCACGAGTGATTGGCTTTGCTGAACCTCCTCTCAAACCCCCACTTTACCGTCGGGTTAAGTTGGGTCTCCTGTTCACGTATTCACCTCTGTTTTTCTTCTTTTTGGATGGACACATCACAACTGATGATACCGCCATGTCCTTCAACGGCGACGGTTCCAACTTCTGCAATAATTATATTTCCTAGGAAAATCACTAATAAGAAACCGAAAAAAAAATAATAAAGAAATATTTTTTTCCCCAAGAGGTGATCGAATATAGTAAAAGAGATTAGGAACAAGTACGCTATTGACATGGTGAATTATTACATCCGTGTTGGTCACCTTCCAATTGAGAATAAGGTTACTCGTCCACTTTCTCGTCAAAGTTTCCAATATATTTTCAAAAATGGAAAAAAAAAATAGATAAAAAAAGTTGTCATTGTATGCGTCGATATTCATATATTTTGAAAGGTTTTAGATATTTCACAATTTATAAAAATCAAATTGCAAAGCAATAAAAAGAGTAAAAGAACCAGAGTTTTTCACCCAAACGATCGATTCCCTCATTAAACTCTTGAAAAGAAAAAGCTTGAAGCAGCGGTCAATTCATGCTTCTTTGTCTTTTTTACAACGCGAAACGTCCCTTAAGGCTTAAGCCTGTATCTAGGGAAAAACCGTTACATAACCGTATGGACTTGTTTGTTAGCATTACGTTTTTGTAAAATAAAAAAATAATAGTAATAAAATTTTACTTCTCTGTACAATTTTAACACAGTAGAAAAAGGTACCAAAAATATATGCAAACTTACGTCTCAACCTTTGCATATTGTGAAAGTTTCTAATGTTTAAAATTTTGAAAACACGTCAAACTACAACATTCAAATTAAGCAAAAAGCAAAAGTTTATTTAGACATAGACACATTTAAAATCTAAACCACTAAAAGTCGTAGACTCCATATTTCGCATCGAATCTTATGGTTCAAATTTTTATTGATGGATGTATTAGGTTGACAGGACAATTTCTAAGGAGTCAAACCTTAACACCTACCCCCAAAGATGGTTTTTAACATAGTTGTAGAAAGGAGGCGTTATAGCATTTAAAAGAAGTTGAAAGAAGTTCTTATGGGCATGTTTCATACTTCATATCATATCTTTCTCTAGTATCATATTTTTGTCTTTTTAAGTGGACCCCGCATGCCAATAGGCACGCGACCCTACCGGTAAAGGGATTGAAGGGGTGGGGTCAGAGAGCACTAGGTCCGGGGTTCAATTCCCATAAGCACCGCACACACACGTAGATAAAAGAATGAAGTGAGATTGAGATTGTCCAAGGTGATGCAGCTTGACGTAGGTCTCAACTTATGAATCACTTGACAAATCTTTTGTAATTCAATGTGAGATTTGAGGTGTTATAGGATTCCTCATTTAAAGTAGTTATGACATGTTTGGTACAAAGGATAGATCCCCTACTTAGAGTAGCAATGGCATGTTTGGTATGAAAAAAAAAATCCATTATCCTTTTGTCTCGTATCTCTCTTTTTTTCTTTTTCTTTTTTCTTTTGAAGATTCTCCGAGGTGATGCAACTTCATGTATGTCTCAACTTATAAATCACTTCACAAATTTTTTCTGCTCTAATGTGAGACTTTAGGTGTTATAGAATTCCTCATTTAAAGTAGTTATGATATGTTTAGTACAAAGGACAGATACCTTACTTAGAGCAGTAACCGCATGTTTGGTGTGGATACATCAGTCTATTCTCCTTTTGTGTTGCCACTTGCATCATCGTTGCCTTCCGCAAAGCAAGGCAAATAGGGAGGTATGGAAAAAGAGACAGAGAGGGTAAGAGGATGAGCAAAGGATCGCAAATTATAAGCAATAGCTGGAGAAAAAAAAAAAACAGAACTATTCACAAGCCAAAAAAGGGCAAAGCAGGTCCTAGCCGTTCTCTAGATGTCTACTAGAGACCAATTGCGAGAGGCGATTTTTTGGGGTGCGGGGTGGGGGGTGAAGAGGAGAGAGAGGTGTTATTGGATTCCTCATTTAAAGTAGTTATGACTGGTAGGAAGGATAGATCCTTACTAAAAGAAGTAATGGCATGTTTGGTACGAAAAAAATCATTTCATATCCTTTAGTCTTGCCACTTGCGTCATCATCGCCTTCCGCAAAGCAAGGCAATTAGGGAGGTAATGGAAAAGAGACAGAGAGGGTGGGAGGATGAGCAAAGGATCGCAAATCATAAGCAATAGCTGGAGAAAAAACAGAGAGAGAGAGAGAGAGAGAGAGAGAGAGAGAGAGTCTGTAACCTGAACATGTAACATTTAGTCAACATGTTAATTCCTCCATGGAGACTTAGAGTGGGTAAAAAGCAGATGGTTCAGTCCTACTCAAACCACAATCGCAGCTTTTATTCAATGGTTATTGTCTCGTAAAGAACTTGCATTGAATGAAAGCTAGCATAAGCAAAGCCCTGGGTGGGTCCTTTCTCGTTTTGGCTTTGCAACATTTCAGAAAGCTGTGTTCAAAGATTAATGAATTTTTTTTTCAGTTGCCTTTCTTGCCCTTAGAACTTACTAAAATTTCACTTTTACTCTTGAATTACATTAGGTGGTTCGGATTTGAGTCCAAATAGGATATTAAACAATGTTATATGCTATTTGATGGCGTTCTCTGGATCAAATACATTCGGATAAATGCCAGATAAAAAATCCAACCAAAAGGTGGGATAAACCTAGATTGGATATAGAATTCTAAAAATTGACTTAACAATTCCCAAGCACTACAAAACCTCGCCTCAGACAAGACTCACCATCCGTGGCATTTCTCATCGGCGGCACCCCACTACCACTCCGATAGCCATCCACCGTGATGGTTTCCTACTCCGACATCCTTGAGTATCCTCACCGATGTCCTTACTCATGGCTCACTTAGAAGGCTAGAGCTCACCATCATGGCTCCCTCTCCTTCTCAGTTGATTTTCCAGCTTTGCCATCATCACCTAATCATCTCTCAGTTCCTCTCTCTGTTTGACCTTTGATTACTCATTCTCAGCCTCTATTGTTTAGGATCTCTATCTTGGTCAACTTTGAAATAGGCGTTCATCAAGTATTTGATGAAACGCCAAAGAGAGATCCTCCTCACCTTCAGTTCACGATTTTGCTTAATGGAAGAGGTCATGTTTGTAGAAAGTCGTCAAGCTTCCGAGGTTGATTTCCTAGAAATTGCTTGTTGACGACAATGGTCAAGAGGTTTTGTGACTTGGGATATTCAAAGATTTTGAAAGATTTTTAATAAGAAGGATTTTAAAAGATTATCAATTTTATGTAACATTGCATTTTCAAACATTTCAAAACCTATCTTAAGCTACACCAAACATTTGATAAGATATTTTTACAATCCAAAGGATATTTGAAGGATTTCAAACAACCTTTTTATCTTATTCTATCCCAATCCGAATTTGAACAATCAAATGCAACTTTTGGGTACTGCAAACTCAAACAGTCACATGCGACCTCATACCAATGGCCAACATCGCTGTGACCACCCAAATGGCCGTCAACTTAGCTGCCAAAGTCGTTGAGGGTTGTACAAGATCTGTTTGCCGAGGTTGAGATATGATGTAAGGAGGGTCAATCGGCGGAGATGTTTATAGAGAGAGAGAGAGAGAGAGAGAGAGAGAGAGAGAGAGAGTATGAGGCTTTCTCAATCTCCTCATAGGCAACGTTGCCATACCAGGAGGCTCCTATGGATACACTAGAGAAGGTCACTTTGTGTAGCCGCTAATGAGGTGAGAGAGTGACCGAGAGCATGCTCACAACTCTTTGTAAATCCAGCTTCCATTTCAAATTAACCACCCTCTTTTAGCATATACACTTACCCATGATATTCATGGATTGCAGTTTCACGTTGGACACGTGCATTATAATAATGTAGCAATTATAATCTTCAAACTTATGCGTTAATTCATTGGATGAAGGATGTTGCGTCCATTATTAATTTTGTTATCGAATTTTTTCACATGTCAATAATTCAACGTCAAGTGAAATTAATAATAGTTCATTGATGATTATTTATCAAGATGCAGGTTCATGTTCTTTGACTCTGATGTGGTGCATATGAGTCCATCCAATTTGGCCACGGCCGAAAGAAGGGAGTCGAATTCAGCAAGTTCTATTTCAAGTATTAATTGTTCATGGCACCACTGTTGTTGGGTTGTAATTATTGTCATAAGTCATGTCACCTAATTAAGTTCCTACTTAGTACTTATTAAGAAAGGTTATTGAGGTATTGAAGTGTCATTCATCCTTATCGTCCTCATGTGTCAAGTCATTGGCATAATTATTCAAAAAATCCTAAATTTACTGTATAGCGGCTAATTCAATCTTAATTTTTTTGATTTAGCCCGCAAATAGTCAAGAGATTAAGATTAAATTGACCAAATTGAAAATCTTAAAACTAAATTAACTGTCATATAATATATTTAGGACTTTTTGGACAATTTTCTCTCAACCAATTTATAATCAAATATGAGTTAAATATGATCATATTGGGTTTGCTTAATGTGACTTTTCTCATTTACTTAATACAGTCAGACCGAGAATATGTCGTTGTGCTATAAAACCAAAATTAACATGGATGATGGTTACATGTCCTTATTGTAGCATGTTATAATGCTGGTGTCCTTTAGATGTTCTTCTATCAGTGCTTACAAGCTGTAAAGCTGAGAGACATCAAGTTTCAACGTCATCTTCGTACTCCTTTAAAGTTACATGGAAAAAGGTATCTGATTATAAATGCAATAGTGTCGCCTCGAGGCGAGTGACGGTTCCCAAGTAAATGCGGACGATTCCTCAGACAAGGTACTTAGCTTATGTTCTCCCAAACACTACCGTTGAGGATGTTGCTGGATTTGGTTTTGTAAATATTTTCTTCTTTTTTTAAGTTGTAGATCGATTAGAAGTCGAGTAAAAGGCTGAAGATCGTTTCATTTTTGGGAACGAAAATGCAGGAATGAGAGTTGATACCTTTTATCATTGTTTCATAAACGTTTGGTCGGGCAATCTTGATCGTTTTTTAATTCTTAGGCACATCCATCTAGGTGAACATGCATGGCAAATTTGCAGAAATTGTTTCTACAAACCATGTAATCACATAACAAAATAACTATCCAACGTCAAACAAAAGAAGGAAGGTAGATGAAGTGTGTAAAATAAACAACTGGAGAAGCGTCGGGCAAAATTAGACAAGGCCTTATTATTGTGCCTCGGATAAGACTTCCACGAATGATACCTGAAACTAAACATGAAAATACTTAAACTAAATAATCTAAATTTCCTAACTAACTGATGACAATGAGACATTAATCAAGCATGAACTAAACCTAGCCTAATATACAATTCTAAGCTTAAAACAATTCCACTTTTCATTTATCACTTTTTTGTCCTTTAGTTGAAACATGAACTAACTTCTATTCTACCTAAATACTACTAAAATGTCACTTGGTTATTAAAGTATTCACTTTTTGTACTTCATAATTGTAGCCAATTTTTTGGTCATTTTCATCTCTATTCTAAAGAAAATGTGATTAAACATTCAACTCACTATAAACATGCTAATTAACCACAAGCAAACCACAATTACACAAATGCGACCATAACGACGTCTGGGAATACAATTTTGACCTCGAACATAATAAAATGTGAAGGAGATACCTTCAGGGAGCAAGATTGCCGTGAGCAATGATGTGCAACAGAGACCGAGAGGGAGCAAGAAACCGAGGGTACAGGAGATGAGGGAACGACGGATTTGGAGAGTGAGTGACCGAGAGAGTATGGTGACAAGATGGAGATGGCGAATGACGGAGATGACGAGACCAGAGACTATGGTTTCGTGAGCGTGAGCTCAAGAAAGTGAGCAGCGGCGGAGACGAGAGCGATAGAGCGAGCAGCTACAGTATAATGTGAGTTGGAGATGGTGCAGTCGAAGGAGGGAATTGTGGTGAGGAGGGCGTAGAGAGAGCTGGCTGTGAGGATGGAGAGATGGAAAAGGCGATGAGGACGTACCAGCGAGAGGGTGGAGCTGAGAGGTAGTGGCGCAGCGACTGGAAGGAGGTGGTGGCTGTGGGTTGGCGAGTGACGGGAGGAGGATGCTGGGCTGGTGAAGACGAGCTGGAGGTGGCGACGATGAACCAGCGAGAGCAGCGGCTTGAGCTAATGGTGAGGGGACGAGATGGAGATGGCGGGGACGGAGGTGAAGGAGCGACGAGAGCGAGCAGGAGGCGAGGTGGCGAAGCTCAGCAGCAGCCGAGAGGAAGAATGAGATGGAAGCAACGACCGGAAGGGGAATGAGGAGACGCCGGTAATGAAGAGAGAAACGCGACGGGCAGAGGATTAGGGTCAAAAGCTTGATGGGCCGAAAATTTAAGCTTAAAGGGCTCGAATTGGGCCAAAAGGTCCAAATTCTGGTCGGGCCTACAGAGAAGCCTATAAGAGAAGAGCGACCCTCAGGAGAGCGAGGAAAGCTAGCGGCTATCATAGAGGACAGGTCATACCTAGCTTCGGCGCCCATCTCTTGTATCGGAAAACATATTTCGTTTTGAGTTTGTTCCGCCACAAACAGCTTTCGCCGCATGGATCGGATAAGAGTCCTAGAGGTCCTGAAACTACAATGTTCCTAAGTCGCAACATGGAGAAGAAACTCAGTGGTAAAAAAAATGAGCGCAAGACGGTGAAATGATGACTGTCTTTGATTTAGAGTTGGATTTCGACATTGCCAGCAAGTTTCATCCTTGAGATAGTTGATAGACTTGTGAGCAAACTCGGGTGTCAACAAATAGGAATGTAAAGCGCTAGCCGATTTTATGCTAATGTCATTCTATATAGGATATCAAATATCGAGTCATGTACACTTTCCTTCAGCCTTCTGTTGGTGGACTTGCACATGCCAAAAGCAGGTACCTTTCTGCTCTCAAATTCTCACTAATTAATCTCCCACTAACTAATATTAATCCAAAAGTAACTTTGCCCCAACTTTTGACCAATAAATTTTGTGAAAGCTCATGTATTTTATTTAAATGAATCACGATCGTAGGAGATAAACTAAAGACAGATTGATATTGCAAAAAGTAATTGAGATGATAACAATGTGATTTCTTAAACCTCTGTCTTTTCAAATTCACATTGTAATCCAAATCTTCCTTATTTTTTTAATTTTTAATTGAAGTAATAAATCTCAAATGTTCAAGTGCAGAAATTAATTTTTCGAAACTATTTCTAGATAAGTTTCTAAGCAAAACTACTCGTTTGATAACAACATAAAATTTATACACTCCGGTTGCTTCCTAATTGCATCGAGATCCCTTAAATTCAACGGGATTAGATGTTTCTTGGCATCATGTCTCTGCCGGTAGCCGAACACTCCCATCTCAATTCCCCTTTATATAAACGAAGAGAGGGAATGCAAACTTCTAGCTTATGATGAAAGTGAGAGGGAATGCAGCTTTGTGATGATGTGACTCAATTACTGAACTCTTTTGCTATTGTTTATGGATATCATTGAGTAGCTAATGACAAAATATTTCGGATCACTAAATCGAAACAGCAGCAACTAATGAACTAAGAAGGAGCCAAAGGTACGGAAATCGATACATAATTAGCGAGAAGATAGTAAATTCGAGGCTGGATCAGACGCCATCTTTCTGGAACATATAGGTTTATATCATCCATTCAAGCGGCGGTGGAGGATGTAGCTGCGCGTCCCGCAGTCCTACTCCCTGCAGCCTCCCTCCTCGCTATCAAAAGGCCCACAAAAATAATTCTATCAGTGAAGCCACGGATGAGAGGATGTCTGCACCCAAGCGGCAGATACAGCAAAATGAAGAGACCCAAGGTGATGAAGAGGGCGATGGATCCCAAGACCAAGAAAATAATTGATAGCCAAGTGAGGTTGGATATGGTCACGTAGACGCCCGCCATGAATGCCAGAGGCATTGCAGCAAGAGTGACGAACAATGGGACATTTGATAGGAGAATGGCCAATAGCATCGTGTAAGGATCGTTAACATGTGACCAGAGGAGGATCACGATTGCCATGATCGAGCTATACATGGCGATGGAGTTGCACATCACGAAGACTTTGTACATGGCTTTGTGGAGCAATATGGGGATTCCTGCATTTAGGTCAGAACCATTAAATCCTCCAGGAATGGAAAAACCAGAAGTGAAAGTGACAGAGGCCACAAGCGCCGCCACGACAGTGCGAGTATTAGCTTGGTCCTTGTATCTATCCAATTCCGGTGGTTCCAGTCGTTTCCTTGGGCTCCGACCAGTTAGCTTGCAAATAGCCAATTCTCCACTTCTTGGTATTCCGGCAGATACCAAAATTATCCGTGTTAACCTCTGCAAGTAGCAGCGAGTGGAGCAATAAACAACTAAACCAACACTACATGATTTTGGCAACTATGTTACAGATGTGGGTGAGAGCACACTAAATGACATGACTTCACTAATTTGTGTTTTAGTTCTGAATCTGATAGGTATAATAAATGATTACCCGTGAGAAAAGTGTGAAAGGTCGTACCTCCCGAAGTGGAGCATCAACCACTTTAATCTCCTGCTCTACCACGTCAAGAGCCGTCATGTTATTCATGTTTACCAGCTTAAGATCAACTCTTCTATGTCGTGCAAGAAGCACTACCGAAGGTTGGCAGTGCAACGCAGCCAGATGCAGAGGTGTATTCCCGTTGAAATCTCTCGCATTTATGAGGTGACCGAATTTGGGACTTTTCAGTATGTACGTCACCGTTGCAATGCTTCCGTGCCTAGCTGAATATTTTGTCCTAGCCTAGCTGGAAACTCTGCGGGGTCTGGCCATTGCCGAAGTAGCTCCTTGACGATCCTTACATGATTCATCATGCAAGCAACATGGATAGGAAGATAGCCGTCCTTGTTGTCTTGCTCTAGGGCGCTTGTTGGGAGCTTCTCGATCAAGAACTTGACTCCATCGAGATAATTCGTGTACGCTGCAAAGTGGAGTGGAGTGCCGGATCCTGCATCTTTCAATTGAAATAGCCACGGCTTCTTTTTCCACATCTCTCTCAGCATATCTATATCCAAGGCAAGAGTCTAATCATTTAGGATGAAATTCTCCAGTAGGGGTTGATGCAGGTGACTCACAATCTTGCGCCTTAGGATGCTAAGCTATCATCCCATATGTGCATGAGCCTCAGTAAATTAGACTTGACTTGTGAAACGTGATTTTTGCACCGCTAAGGGAAACCGATATGAAGAAAACAGAAGACTGGCCAAGAAGATCAAAGAATAAGCAGGAGCATGAAAGCAGGGATTACCCGTTTTCTGGTACACAATGGCGAGATGAACAGGTGACATGCCGAAAACCCTTTGACTCTCTGATCTCCTTTGGTCTTCGCCATCGTTTGGCGCTTCCAACAAGATCTTGAGAACCTCCACGTCGCCTGTTTCGACAGCTATGCACCATGGAGACTTGCTTTCCTTGTTCTGACGATACAGTGGATTGGGATCTTCACTCACCAGCATGCGGATCACCTCGTAATGACGATTCCTCACGGCCTCATGAAGAGCGGAGTTGCCGGTGCGGTCAATGCATCTTGGCTTCCCTTGGGGAAGGAGAAGCTTTACCGCACCGGATTTCCCAGCTCTAGCTGCAATGTGTAGCGGTGTCTCTCGTCTGGAGTTCTTACATGAGATCAAGTTCTCAGGGACGAAATCGATGACTGCTCTGACAATATCATCACTCTCTGTTTTCCATTCATGTCAGGTTAATTTGAGCACGTAAGTTTGTACATTTTTAAAAGGTGCAGAACAAAAAATAATATGTTACGGTCCCACCCTTTTCAATATACCTGCCGCAGCGTGAAGCAATGTATTCTTGGAGGGGCTGCGTAGCCCGAGAAGGATGGGCAACGACACTTCTTCCATGACACAATGATCCTCTAGGGCTTTGATTAACTTGTCGACGCCCCCTTCCTTCGCGGCCTGGTACAGCAGAGGACTTATAAACTTGTCAGGTTGTGCAGGATCGTGCTGTTGCTGGCCCCAGCCGGCCTCGATTAACGCCTCCAATCGCCGCCTTCTCTGCTTCCAGATCTCCTGGTCATTTATAGACACCTTCACATCCATCTCTCCGTGGGTGACCCTGCCTGTGACTTCTGAGTGAAATGCCCTCTGTCCTAGGAATCTAATTCAGCAGAGTTATAGAGACCAAGTCGAGTTCAACCGGATTGGCCTTGATGAACCTCCCTAGCCCACATTTTACCGTTGCGTTAAGTTGGGTCCTCGATTCACATATTCATCTCTTTTTCTCTTTAATAAATAAATGCACAACCGAATTTCTTTTTCCGCCTAAAATTGATTGAATAGTAAAAGAGAATTGGAAGAAAGTAATGCATTTGACACAATGAACTTCACCGGACCAAAGTGACATGATAGACAAATTTCAAGATGGGTGACTTCCTCAAAAAGTGCCTATCTATAAGTCAAATGACAAAATCATGAGGCTCAGTATGAGACAAGCCAAAGCGAACAATATTGCAAGTGAATTGATCCAAAAATATCACACTCGATGCTTCCACACCCAAACTCAGGTCTATAAAGGCCGTGCTCAAGTCTTCTACCCTCAAGCTTTGGTCTTGAACCTCAAACCCGAGTCCACAAAAGCCATGCGCAAGTTCTGATCCTTAGCTTAAAAAAGAGTTTGAATTTTTAATTATTTTGAAAAATCAATTTTTTATTATTTTAAATTTTTTTTCTTTTTCTTATTTGCTTCTTCCTCGATAGGTTGCTAGCCACAACAACGGCTGGCGAGCTCACAGCCTCTAACATTGAGGCTCAAGCCTCACCCAATCAAGCAAGCTCACGGCCTCGCCTCTAGTGGCAAGGCTCAAGCTTGCCTAAGGCTAATAATCTCATGGCCTTTAGCGACAAGCCTCGATCTTGCCGAAATCTGGCAAGCTCGAGCCTTGCCAAACTTGGTCAAAGCTTGAGCTTACTATGGCCAACAATCAACCAAGGAAAAAGCAAAAAAAGTAAAATATATATGAATAAAAAATACTTCAAAATAAATATATAAAAAAATGTGAATTGTTTTGATAATTTTTCATATTATATTTTCTTTACCAAATGATAAAAAATACTTTCAAGGTCTTTTCAAGTTTCAATCAAATACTAGAAAATAAAGTCATTTTCCCATAAAATGATTTCTTGGACAATATTTTCTAGAAATGATACATTTTCGGCAAAACATATGGACTCTTAAGCTGTTAGATGAATGCGTGACTCTTAATTTGAGGATAAAAGTCACCAAAAACTCTAAACTATGCCCATTATGACACATCTACCTTATACCCTAAATTTGTACATATATGACATAGTTACCCCAAACTTGTAAAATTAAACTTTTTTTACGACACAAAAAACTCTAAAATTGTATATGTATGACACATTTACATAAAAAAAAAAATGGTGTCACAAGTATAGAATACAAGTTTCGAGTCTTTTGTATCACGAAAATATAGTTTATGATGAATATGTCACAAATGGCAATTTGGGGTTCATTTGTGGCTTTTTTCTCGTTATTTAAATATTTTATCACTCCCTCTTATATTTAGTTTAGTCTTTTTGCCTAATAGTAAGCGTGGACATATTTAGTTAGAGAGACAAGTGAAATATTATGTGATGTTTAATAAGATCATTACCAATTGATCTAAAAACTTAAGCCGTTAAATACAACGTGATTTATTGATTAAATATTCTATCATATAGACCATTGTGCGCGTGAGGGAGACCCTGCAAACTGAACACATAACATGTGGCCACAATCTCCGATAAAGACTCAGAGATGCTAAAAAGCAGATATGCCATGCCTCCTCAAATCACAATCGCAGCTTCAGTTTTCTTTTTCTTTGTTTTTTAGGGTCGGAATTTCAGCTTCAGTTCAACAGTTATGAGACGGGGTCTGCAAAGACCGGGTCTCATGAAGCATTTGATCCTCGTCTCTCACCAGCACATAATCAGAGACGCTAGTCATTTCTCCGCAAGATATATTCACTATCAGGAGCATGCAATTGAAAGAACAGAATCATTCCATGGCAAATGGCAAAAGATGCCCAGCACGGACAAGATACATGACAAAAATAAAGACCACTTTCACGCAAAACAAGACCAGTAGCAACAAATTCTACAGCTGAACTACATCACCACGACTAGGAAAATAAAAACATAAACTGCATGGAAAGCAGCTTGATCAAACCAAAACAAAGCCACTCACCAGCACCTCAACCCACGGAACGCTCGAGCCTCTCCTAGGAACCAACACAAATCGTCTCTCTCTCTCTGTCCACGCTCGCTCTCTCTAGCTTGAAAGCTAGGCCAAGAAGGAGAGGCTTCTTTTTCTTTTTGCGACGTTGACGAAGAAGTGAGAGAGAGAGAGAGAGAGAGAGACCAATACGAAGGAGACAAGTCGGTAGAAATTAAAGGAGTGAAATTAATTGATGACATTGACTGGTTTAGGGGTTTAGAATAATGATGGGGTGGTCCCCCAACGACAAGATTTTCAAGGAAACCTTAAGTGAACCGTGAATCCCACTCAATGGGATCCTCTAGATTAAAAAATAAATTAAATAAAAAGAAAATAGAAAAATTTTAAGGAATTTTGTTTTTCGCCAATTCTTAAGGAATTGAAAAGAGTTTTATTGAAAGCATTATCAACATGAAATATCTTACATTCCATGTAGAAGGATCAATTCAAACATTTTTAATATAAGACAAATGAATTTTTTATTTCTATTGACAACATTATTATGTGAAACATTTTTCACACTTACAGTCATGAAAAAAAAAAGTATTTATCATTTAGTAAAATGAATACAATTACCAAAATTAACATTTGAATCTTTATTTATCCAATTTAAAATATCGATAAATTCAACTTGAGTCAAAGCAATCCAAGTTAACTCAAAAACCAAAATTATGATCCTTTTGTAACTATCCAAATTGAAATATATTTAAAAATCTATAGTATATTGAATTTGTTTGATTAAAATTTTTGCCTCACTTCCCTTTTTTATATTTTGTATAGCCCAATTTTTCACCATGCTAGTGAAATTTTAATTTAATACATCTTAACTAGATACGTATATATCGTGTCTAACTTCTACAAATACCACAACAAGACTCATTGTAGTGTACAAAATTTTTCACTTGTTCAATAATGTTTCGGAATCTCATTCAATTAGTGAAACGCACGTGTGGGTTACTAATATGACTTTCTTTATATCAATAATATGAAAAAATTGTCGCGAGTACAATATGAAAAAACTGCGTTTTACATTTAGATAATTATTCAAAGTTGTTTAAAAAGTGACAAAATTGGTCGGGGAAGAGACAAAATAGGAAGTTCTAGGAGGCGGCCATGTGGAGAGGGTGCCAGTTTTGCGTGAGGCCGAGCTTCCGTGGGTCTTCTTCTTTCTCTCTTGATTATCTTGATGGGCCGAGAAATTAGGTTTAACAGGCTAGAATTGGGCCGAAAGGTCCGATTGGATTTACATGTTGCAATGCTGTAATATCCTCTACATATCTTTTTACTGTGCTTACGCACGGGCTATGAAGCTAAGACACAAGTGTCAACGTCATCTGGGTAGGCCTATAAAGCTCATGGAGAAATGTATTTGATTTCTAATGCAAAAAGGAATTAATTTTTTTTTAATTTTTTTTTTTGTTTATGGTCGTGTCTCAGAAGCTGAATAAATGGCTGACTTGTTTAGATAGTACGAGGAGATACGGCCAAGTCTAGTAAAAGTTTTAACTTTTGGATGGAAGCTTACTGCTCGACAATTGCAAGCATGCATCTGTTTTGTGCACTCAATATGCTTCCAATTGCATCAAGATCCCTTGAATTCCATGGTTTAGATAGATGTTTCTTGACGTCATGCCTCGGCCACTAGTCGAACCTTTCCGTCCCAATCCCCCTTTCTATGAACAGAGAGAGGCTATAGCTGCACACCTTGCACAAATAGAGTTTGAGCCACTAACACCTAGAATCACTTGAAATACATAGCTAGCTAGCTGAACCAGCTCTCATTTCATTGAATTCAATGATACTTTTTTTGATATAAATCTTGCCTATTCCCATTTGAATGGTATTTCTTCAGTAGACTGGACTTCTGGTATTCCACATTGCCAAAACCGGTGTGGAGAAGGTTTGGCCATGGGATCAATTCCTGATATAGAGAATTTCAAGATTTGGTTTTCATACTCTATTTTGATAAACCTATGAATTAATTATATGATGTAATACTTCTTTGTGTTAACTTGATTTTAGGATTAAATTGTTGGACTTTAGACAATATCCTAAGAAATTTCTTTGTGTTTCCGAATAATTCTCTATTTATATTTATTAGGATATCTTTAGAAATTTTGGGTTATTTATATTTGTATTATTCTCGTTTGCAACAAGCTTTTGCGCCTCCGTACGCTTTCCGTGTATACTGCACGTGCTTAGTATTTTTTTAGGTTATATTTAGAATTTTTGTGTTTCATTTGTTTTTATGATGAAATGACTTAAAAACCAAATCAAGTAATTATGGGAATGCTATATGACAATTGGAGCCAACTGTACATTTGCTGCTCTCGATGATGGTCTTTGGCGCACAGAATTGTAAACTACTAAGCACATGCAAAAGATGCAAATGTTCGTCGAATTACGGAATATACTATCAGCATCAAAATGAAATGGAGTATAAAAACCAAATACATATATGCAAGATATCTCCTCAAAACAGTTTGAGAAATCTCGGTGAAATAATATAGCAGTGTAGACTAATAGTCAACATGATAAGTGGACCACAATGCCTTATGAATAGTTTGCATAACTCATTTGACCTCTAAATTGTCAGTCCACAAAAGCAAATTGAAAATAAAAATAGCACCCATAAGACAGCTATAGAAATTAATTAATATATACTTAGTGAACAAAACCCTCTTTTGTATATATAAATTTACATATGTTATATGTATAATTGTATATGAGATCATATATTATAGGTGTACATCGATAAATTTATAGGTAAATTGATAGCTTGAGAGAGAGAGAGCGAGAGAGAGTAGATATTACCCTACACAATTCTTTTGACCCTTATTTTTTATTATAACTAGTGGCATTATACATCAATAATATAAAAGAGAAAAACAGATAAAATCATTAATTGCTAAGTTTAGATTTATATCACTATTACATCTGAATTAATAGGTAAGGCACACCAATACTGATATTGTTGGAAGATATGCAGAAGATTCTCGAAATATATCGAGAATTGATTGATTCACATTCTGATCGTAATGAATCAATTAGACATTAGATTGATTTGTAAGATATTACATTGCCTTTCTTTGTGTATACATTTTGTAATATAAACAGCAAAGCCATGTACATTGATAACAATCAGAATACAAGAAAATCTTCTACCAAAAACTTTGTTCTTCTTTCCTCCGTTTTCTTGCTTGCCTTCGGTTTCTGACAGATATATTCTCCCGGAAACATTATAATAAATTGAATGAGATGATTCAATTAATTAATGCAAAGGTATGCATCTAAGTAATGTTAAGGAAAGTGAAAGGGTATGGAACTTTGTGGTGATGAAATACAATTACAAAACTTCATTATGCCAAACTGTGCTATTATTTATAGATATAATCGAGGAGAGCTAATCACAAAGCATTTTGGATACACAAAATTAATTGGAGACCACTGATTCTCACAACTGACAGGCAGGCTAGTTAAATCAAAACAACGACAGGTAATGTGACTTAGAACGAGCTAATGGTAGGAATATCGGTACATAATTAGCGAGAAGATAATATAGATTCAAGACTGGAACTGACGCCATCTTTCTGTAACATGTAGGCTTAAATCATCTGTTCAAGTGGGGGCGGTGGCGTCAGATGTAGCTGCAGGCCCCGTAGTCCCACTCCCTGCAGTGCCTCCCCCTACTAATCGAAGAAAGCAAATAAGCAGTTGGTCGGCGAAGCGACTAATGAGAGGAAGTTTGTACCCAAGCAGCACAACCATATTAAACATGAAGATACTCCAGAGGATGAAGAGGGGGACGGATCCCAAGAGCAGGACAAAAATAGAAAGCCAAACGAGTTTGGATATGGTCACATAGACGCCCGCCATAAATGCCAGAGGCATCGTGGCACAAGTTACGAGGAGTGGGACATTTGATAGGAGGAAGGCAAATGGCGCCACATAAGGATCATTAATATAGGACCAGAGGAGGATCCCGAGTGACGTGATGGAGCTGTACATGGCGAGGGAGTTGTTAATCACAAAGACATTGTACATGGCTTTGTGGAGTAATATGGGGATACCAGCATCTCTTTCGGCGCCATTATATCCTCCTGGAACGGAAAAACCAGATGTGTATGTGACAGAAGCCACAAGCGCCAACGCGACTGCGTGAGAATCTGCTAGGCTGCTATGTACCTTCCAGGTCCTCAACAATACAGCTCGTTTATGTGGGCTCCGATCGGTTGACTTGCAGATAGCTAAATCTCCACTTCTCGGTGCTCCAGCACATATCATAGTTATCCGCGTATATAACTGCAAGTGGCAAGTCAAAGTATTAAAAAAAAAGATAAAAAAATATTATGATTTTGGCAACTAAATTGATCTCACAAAATGACATGCCTCACTAATTTATGATCTAGTTATGTCCCTAATTGGCATTACAAATAATTAGCCGTGAGAAAAGTGTAAAAGGTCGTACCTTCCCAAAAGAAAACCCTTTAATTTCTTGCTCTGCTATGTCGAGAGCCGCCATGTTATTTTTATTGACCAGCTTAAGATCAACTCTCTGGTCTCATGCAAGAAGCACGACCGAAGGTCGGTAGTGCAACGCAGCCAGATGTAGTGGGGTATTCCCATTGAAATCTCTTGCATTTATGAGGTGACCAAATTCGGGACTTTTCAGTATGTATTTGACAATTTTAATGCTTCCGTACCTCGCTGACACATGAAGAATATTTTGTCCTAGCTCAGTTGGAAACTCTGCGGGGTCTGGCCACTGCTGAAGTAGCTCCTTGACGATCCTGACATTATCTTTTATGCAGGCGACATGGATAGGGAGATAGCCCATGTTGTCTTGCTCGAAGACACTTGTTGGGAACTTCCCAATCAAGAACTTGACTCCATCGAGATAATTTTTGTATGCTGCGAAGTGGAGGGGAGTTCCTTCCCCTGCATCTCTCAATTGAAATAGCCACGGCTTTTTCCCCACATCTTGATCAGCATATCTAAATATAACATAGGTAGTTAATCATTGGGATGAATAAAATGTCTGTAATTCTTTAATCAAAGTTGATCCCCTTTAAGACGATCCAAAGTATCGGGAGTTGATTCACAATTTTACCCCGTAGGATAGCAAGCTATCATACCATAGTGTAGACTTTTGCTTGTGACGCTTCATTTTTCCACCAGCAGTGGAAACCAAAATGAAGAACGCAAGAGAGTGACCAAGAAGATCAAAGAATAAGCGAGAGCACAAAAGTAGGAGTTACCCTTTTCCGTATGTAAAATGGCCACATGAACAGGTGGCATGCGGAAGATCCTTTCGCCCTTTGATCTCCTCCAGTCTTCGCCATTGTTTGGCGCTTCCAACAAGAGCGTGAGAACCTCCAAGTCCCCTGTTTCGATTGCTATGCACAATGGAGACTTGCTTTCGTTATTTTCACAATACAGCAGGCTGGGGTCTTCTCTCACCAGCTGACCGATCACCTTGCGATGGCGATTCCTCACGGCCTCATGCAGAGCAGAGTTGCCGCAGCGGTCAGGGTCTATCAGCACCCCTTGGCGAATGAGAAGCTCCACCGCAACAGCTTTCCCGGCTCTAGCTGCAATGTGAAGCGGCGTCTCTACTCTGGAGTTCGCACAGTAGGTCAAGTGCTCAGGGAAGAAATGGATGACCGCTCTAACATTATCATCAGTCTCTGTATTCCATTCATGTCAGGTTAATTTGGGCGCGAAAGATACAAGAATTTTGAAATGTATAGTCGCACCCTTTTTAATATACCTGCCGCAGCGTGATACAATGTGCTCTCGGAGGGGCTGCGTCGCTCGAGAAGGACGTGCAAAAACACTCTTTCCTTGGCGCAATGATCCTCCAGAGCTTTGATGAACTTGTCGACGTCCGGTTCCTTCGCGGCAGAGAATAGCAGGGGATCTATGAACTTGTTAGGTTGTGCAGGATCGTCCTGTCGCTGGCTCGGATCGGCCCCCTTTAACGCTTCCAGTTTCTGCCTTCTCCGCTCCCAAATCTCCTCCTGGTCACCTATAGACAGCTTCACATCCATCTCTCTACTTTGCGTGAATTGCCCTGGTGTCCTAGGGACTCGAATTTACCATATTTATAGCCACGAGTGATTGGCTTTGCTGAACCTCTTATCAAACCCCCACTTTACCGTCGGGTTAAATTGGGTCTCCTGTTCACGTATTCATCTCTGTTTTTCTTTTTTTTTTTGGATGGATACACCACAACTGATGGTCCCGCCATGTCCTTCAACGGCGACGGGTCCACCTTCTGCCGTAATTATATTTCCTAGGACGATCACTAATAAGAAACCAAACTAATAATAATAATAATAATAATAATAATAATAATAATAATAATAATAATAATAATAATAATAATAATAATAATTAATAAAGAAATATTTTTTTTTCCACAAGAAGTGATCGAATATAGTAAAGAGATTAGGAACAAGTACGCTATTGACATAGTGAATTATTACATCCGTGTTGGTCACCTTCCAAATGAGAATAAGATTATTCGCCCACTTTCTTGTCAAAGTTTCCAATATATTTTCAATAATGGAAAAAAAAAAAATAGATAAAAAAAGTTGTCATTGTAGGCGTCAATATTCGTATATTTTGAAAGGTTTTAGATATTTCACAATGAATAAAAATCAAATTGCAAAGCAATAAAAAGAGTAAAAGAACCAGAGTTTTTCACCCAAACGATCAATTCCCTCATTAAACTCTTGAAAAGAAAAAGCTTGAAGCAGCGGTCCATTCATGCTTCTTTGTCTTTTTTACAACCCGAAACGTCCATTAAGGCTTAAGCCTGTATCTAGGGAAAAACCATTACATAACCGTATGGACTTGTTTGTTAGAATTACGTTTTTGTAAAATAAAAAAATAATAATAAAATTTTTTTACTTCTCTGTACAATTTTAACACAGTAGAAAAAAGGTACCAAAAATATATGCAAACTTACGTCTCAACCTTTGTATATTGTGAAAGTTTCTAATGTTTAAAATTTTGAAAACACGTCAAACTGCAACATTCAAATTAAGCAAAAAGCAAAAGTTTATTTAGACATAGACACATCCAAAATCTAAACCACTAAAAGTTGTAGACTCCATATTTCGCATCGAATCTTATGGTTCAAATTATTATTGATGGATGTATTAGGTTGACAGGACAATTTCTAAGGGGTCAAACCTTAACATCTACCCCCAAAGATGGTTTTTAACATAGTTGTAGAAAGGGGGCGTTATAGCATTTAAAAGAAGTTGAAACAAGTATCATATTTTTGTCTTTTTAAGTGGACCCCGCATGCCAATAGGCACGCGACCCTACCGGTAAAGGGATTGAAGGGGTGGGGTCAGAGAGCACTAGGTCCGGGGTTCAATTCCCATAAGCACCGCAAACACACGTAGATAAAAGAATGAAGTGAGATTGAGATTGTCCGAGGTGATGCAGCTTGACGTGGGTCTCAACTTATGAATCACTTGACAAATCAATGAGATTTGAGGTGTTATAGGATTCCTCATTTAAAGTAGTTATGACATGTTTGGTACAAAGGATAGATCCCCTACTTAGAGTAGCAGTGGCATGTTTGGTATGAAAAGAAAAAAATCCATTATCCTTTTGTCTCACGTCTCTCTTTTTTTTTTCTTTTTTTTTTTTTTTTGAAGATTCTCCGAGGTGATGCAACTTCATGTAGGTCTCAACTTATGAATCACTTCACAAATTTTTTCTACTCTAATGTGAGACTTTAGGTGTTATAGGATTCCTCATTTATAGTAGTTATGACATGTTTACTTATTTAGTACAAAGGACAGATACCTTACTTAGAGCAGTAACCGCATGTTTGGTGCGGATAAATCAGTCTATTCTCCTTTTGTGTTGCCACTTGCATCATCGTCGCCTTCCGCAAAGCAAGGCAATTAGGGAGGTAATGGAAAAAGAGACAGAGAGGTGGGAGGATGAGCAAAGGATCGCATATTATAAGCAATAGCTGGAGAAAAAAAAACAGAACTATTCAAAAGCCAAAAAGGGCAAAGCAGGTCCTAGCCGTTCTCGTGGGGGGGGGGGGGTGAAGAGGAGAGAGAGGTGTTATTGGATTCCTCATTTAAAGTAGTTATGACTGGTAGGAAGGATAGATCCTTACTAAAAGAAGTAATGGCATGTTTGGTACGAAAAAAATCAGTTCATATCCTTTTGTCTTGCCACTTGCGTCATCATCGCCTTCCGCAAAGAAAGGCAATTAGGGAGGTAATGGAAAAGAGACAGAGAGGGTGGGAGGATGAGCAAAGGATCGCAAATCATAAGCAATAGCTGGAGAAAAACAGAACTATTCAAAGGCCCAAAAAGTGCAACGCGGGTCCTAGTTGTTCTCTAGATGTCTACTGTCTACTGGAGACCAACGCGAGAGGGGATTTTTTGGGAAGGCGGGGGGGGGGGGGGAGGATGTGAGGTGGAGGGTGAAGAGGGGAGAGAGAGAGAGAGAGAGAGAGTCTGTAACCTGAACATGTAACATTTAGTCAACATGTTAATTCCTCCATGGAGACTTAGAGTGGGTAAAAAGCAGATGGTTCAGTCCTACTCAAACCACAATCGCAGCTTTTGTTCAATGGTTATTGTCTCGTAAAGAACTTACATTGAATGAAAGCTAGCATAAGCAAAGCCCTGGGTGGGTCCTTTCTCGCTTTGGCTTTGCAACATTTCAGAAAGCCATGTTCAAAGATTAATGAATTTTTTTTCCGTTGACTTTCTTGCCCTTAGAACTTACTAAAATTTCACTTTTACTCTTGAACTACATTAGGTGGTTCGGATTTGAGTCCATATAGGATATCAATTAATGTTATATGCTATTTGATGGTGTTCTCTGGATCGGATACATTCGGATAAAATGCTGGATAAAAAATCCAACCTAAGGTGGATAAACCTAAATTGGATATAGAATTCTAAAAATTGACTTAACAATTCCCATGCACTACAAAACCTCGCCTCAGACAAGACTCACAATTTGTGGCATTTCTCATCGGCGGCAACCCACCACAACTTCGATAGCCGTCCACCATGATGGTTTCTTACTCCGACATCCTTGAGTATCCTCGCTAATGTCCTTACTCACGGCTCACTTGGAAGGCTAGAGCTCACCATCATGGCTCCCTCTCCTTCTCAGCCGATTTTCCAGCTTTGCCATCATCACCTAATCATCTCTCAGTTCCTCTCTCTATTTGACCTTTGATTACTCATTCTCGGCCTTGCTCAGGATCTCTCTTGGTCAACTCTGAAATAGGCGTTCATCAAGTATTTGATGAAATGCCAGAGAGATCCTCCTCACCTTCAATTCACTATCTTGCTTAATGGAAGGGGTCATGTTTGTAGAAAGTCGTCAAGCTTCCGAGTTCGATTTCCCAGAAATTGCTTGTTGACAACAATGGTCGAGAGGGTTTGTGACTTGAGATATTCAAAGATTTTGAAAGATTTTCAACAAGAAGGATTTTAAAAGATTTTCAATTTTATGTTACATTGCATTTTCAAACATTTCAAAACCTATGTTAAGCTGCACCAAATATTTGATAAGATATTTCTACAATCCAAAGAATATTTGAAGGATTTCAAACAACATTTTATCTTATTCTATCCCAATCCAAATCTTAACAAGCGAATGCAACTTTTGGGTACTGCAAACCCAAACAGTCACATGCGACCTCATACCAATGGCCAACATCGCTGTGACCACCGAAATGGCCGTCAACTTAGCTGCCAAAGTCGTTGAGGGTTGCTTTGTGTAGCCGCTAAGGAGGTGAGAGAGTGACCGAGTATTTAGAGCATGCTCACAACTCTTTGTAAATCCAGCTTCCATTTCAGATTATCCACCCTCTTTTAGCATATACACTTACCCACGATATTCATGGGTTGCAGTTTCACGTTGGACACGTGCATTATATTAAAGTAGCAATTATAATCTTCAAACTTATGCGTTAATTCATTGGATGAAGGATATTGCATCCATTATTAATTTTGTTATCGAATTTTTTCACATGTCAATAATTCAACGGCAAGTGAAATTAATAATAGTTCATTAAGGATTATTTATCAAGATGCAGGTTCACGTTCTTTGACTCTGATGTGGTGCATATGAGTCCATCCAATTTGACCACGGCCGAAAGAAGGGAGTCGAATTCAGCAAGTTCTATTTCAAGAATTAATTGTTCACGGCACCACTGTTGTTGGGTTGTAATTATCGTCATAAGTCATGTCACCTGATTAAGTTCCTACTTAGTACTTGTTAAGAAAGGTTATTGAGGTATTGAGGTGTCATTCATCGTTATCGTCCTCATGCATCAAGTCATTGGCATAATTATTCAAAAAATCCTAAATTTACTGTACAGCCGTTAATTCAATCTTAATTTTTTAGATTTAGCCTGCAAATAGTCAAGAGATTAAGATTAAATTGACCAAATTTAAAAGCTTAAAACTAAATTAACTGCCATATAATATATTTAGGACTTTTTGGACAATTTTCTCTCAACCAATTTATAATCAAATATGAGTTTAATATGATCAGATTGGGTTTGCTTAATGTGACTTTTCTCATTTACTTAACACAGTCAGAGCGAGAATATGTCATTGTGCTATAAATCAAAATTAACATGGATGATGTTTAGATGTCCTTATTGTAGCATGTTATAATGCTGTTGTCCTTTAGATGTCCTTTTATCGGTACTTGCTAGCTGTAAAGCGGAGAGACATCAAGTATCAACGTCATCTTCGTACTCCTTTAAAGTTACATGGAGAAATGTATTTGGTTATTAATGCAGTAGTGTCGCCTCGAGGCGAGTGACGGTTTCCAAGTAAATGCGGACGATTCCTCATACAAGGTGGCCCTGTTTGGTTCAGCATTTGGAATGCTCATTTGAGCTCTAAAGTTCATTGGCCAAATGCAAAGCTGTTTGGTTCGTTTTTTTGCGCGACTTTGATGAGATGCAATTACATCTCCAAGTGGCTCTAAGGGCCTTTAACCCAATGCAGCTCTTGAGATCCTTTGGCAAGTTGCATCTTCGGAATGCAACTTTCGGTATTGTTCATCTCTCCGGTAGAGAAGCCAATCAGCCGCATGAATAAAAATAAATATGTTTATATAAATATGTTTATATATATATATATATATATATATATATATATATATATATAATATAAATATCTATTTTTTTATATTTTATGTTTATATATATATTTTATATAGATATAAACATATCCATTTTTCTCCGATTTTTTTATATAAATATATATTTATATAAAAATATCTATTTTTTATATATATTTTGTTTAATAAATATATTTTATGTTTATATTTTTATATTTTTATATAAAAATATGTTTATATAAAAATATAAACGGTTCGGCCGCCGACCGGCGGTCCGGTATAAATATATAAACATATATTTTATGTTTATTTTTTATATAAAAATATAAACATATCTATTTTTTTATATTTTATGTTTAATAAATATATATTTATATAAAATATATATATTTTATATAGATATAAACATATCCATTTTTTATATAAATATATTTTATGTTTAATAAATAAATAAATACATATATTTATTAATATAAACATATCTATTTTTTATATATATTTTATGTTTATATGTTTATATTTTTATATAAAAATATGTTTATATAAAAATATAAACATATTTTTGCTTTTTTAATTTAATAAAAGTTAATTACAAATGTAAATTTTACCAAACGGTATTTTGGCCAAAGTTGTTTCTCAATGCAAATTTTACCAAACGACATTTGCATTTCAGAAAACCCCATTCACCCAAAGGTATTTGCATTTCTGCAAATGCATTCCCCAAAAGCCGAACCAAACGGGCCCTTAGTTTATGTTCTCCCAAACCCTACCGCTGAGGACGTTGGTGGATTTGGTTTTGTAAATATTTTCTTCTTTCTTTAAGTTGTAGATCGATTAGAAGTCGAGTGAAACGCTGAAAATCGTTTCATTTCTGGGAACGAATATGCAGGAATGAGAATTGATACCTTTTCTCGTTGTTTCATAAACGTTTGGTCATGCAATCTTGACGTTTTTTAATTCTTAGGCACATCCATCTAGGTAAACATGCATAGCGAATTTGCAGAAATTGTATCTATAAACCATGTAATAACATAACAAAATAACTATCCAATGTCAAACAAAAGAAGGTAGATGAAGTGTGTAAAATAAACAACTGGAGAATCGTCGGGCAACATTAGACAAGGCCTTATCAATGTGCCTTGGATAAGACTCCCATAAATGATACCCGAAACTAAACATGAAAATACTTAAACTAAATAATCCAAATTTCCTAACTAACTGATGACAATGACACAATAATCAAGCATGAACTAAATCTAGCCTAATATACAATTCTAAGCTTAAAACAATTCCACTTTTCATTTATCACTTTTTTTGTCTTTTAGTTGAAACATGAACTAACTTCTATTCTACCTAAATACTACTAAAATGTCATTCTATCACTAAAATGTCACTTGGTTATTAAAGTACTAACTTTTTATACTTCATAATTGGATCCAATTTTTTGGTCATTTTCATCTCTATTCTAAAGAAAATGTGATTAAACACTCAACTCACTATAAACATGCTAATTAACCACAAGTAAACCGCAATTACAAAAATGAGAACATAACGACGTCTGGGAATACAATTTTGACCTCGAACATAATAAAATGTGGAGGAACCTTCAGGGAGCAAGATTGCCGTGAGCGATGATGTGCAACAGAGACCGAGAGGGAGCAAGAAACCGAGGGTAAAGGAGATGAGGGAACGACGGATTTGGAGAGTGAGTGACCAAGAGAGTATGGTGACAACATGGAGATGGCGAATGACCGAGATGACGAGACCAGAGACTATGGTTTCGTGAGCGTGAGCGCTCAAGAAAGTGAGCAGCGGCGGAGATGAGAATGATAGAGCGAGCAGCTACAGTATAGTGTGAGTTGGAGATGGAGTCGAAGGAGGGAGTTGCGGTGAGGAGGGCGTAGAGAGAGCTGGCTGTGAGGATGGAGAGATGGAAAAGGCGATGAGGACGTACCAGCGAGATGGTGGAGCTGAGAGGTTGTGGCGCAGCGACTGGAAGGAGGTGGTGGCCATGGGTTGGCGAGTGACGGGAGGAGGATGCTGGGCTGGTGAGGACGAGCTGGAGGTGGCGATGATGAACCAGCTAGAGCAGCGGCTTGAGCTAATGGTGAGGGGCCCGAAATGGAGATGGCAGGGATGGAGGAAGGAACGACGAGAGCGAGCAGGAGGCGAGGTGGCGACTGGCAAGGCTCAGCAGCAGCCGAGTGGAAGAACGACCGGAAGTTGAATGAGGAGACGCCGGTTATGAAGAGAGAACGCGACGGGCAGAGGATTAGGTTCAAAAGCTTGATGGGCCGAAAATTTCAGCTTAAAGGGCTCGAATTGGGCCAAAAGGTCCAAATTCTGGTCGGGCCTCCAGAGAAGCCTATAAGAGAAGAGCGACCCTCAGGAGAGCAAGGAAGCTAGCGGCTATCATAGAGGACAGTTCATACCGAGCTTCGGCGCCCATCTCTTGTATCGGAAAATATATTTCGATTTGAGTTTGTTCCGCCAAAAATAGCTTTCACCGCATGGATCGGATAGAGGGTGCGTTTGGGAACCACTTTTGGGGAAAGTCTTTAGGAAAATGCAAAGACCTTTGAGTTAAAGTGTTTTCCAAAATGCAAACTGTGTTTGGTAAATTGTATTTTAAAAGCTCTTTGTGCAAAGTGCTTTGAGCAAAATGGTGTTTGGGGACTTACATTTACAAAGGAGTTTTGTGGTAAAAAAAATTATCAAAAGAAAAATTTTAAAAAAAATTGACCGGCAAGGGCAGTGGTCGTCGGCGACCTCCGGCGACCGCCGGCGACCTCCGGCGACCTCGGTTCTTGGGCAGCGAGGTCGCGCAACGCCGTCGCGACCTCCGGCGACCCCGGATCTGGGGCGGCGAGGTCGCGCGACGCCGCCTCGACCTCCGGCGACCTAGATCCGGGGCGTCGAGGTCGCAGGAGGACCTCGCGACCCAGATCCGGGGGCGGCGAGGTCGCGCGACCCCGCCGCGACCCAGATCCCGGGGCGGCGAGGTCGCGCGACCCAGATCTGGTCGCCGCCTCGACCTCCGGCACCAGATCTGGTCGCGACCACCAGACCGGCGACCAGATGGGTCGCGCGGCCCCGACGAGCTCCGTGCGGAGGTCGCAGGTGCAGCGGCGACGGTCGCCGCAACGCCGCGACTCACGGAGGTCGCCCGACTCTCCGACGAAGATCGCCTAGGTCGCGGCGTCCCTGTAGCAGTTGTTGGCCCAGAGAAGATGAACAGTGTTTCATCCAAGGGCACGCACTGGAAAAACAAAAAATTCTTGAGGACAATTTTGGAAAAGAAAAAAAGTGAACAGTGTCCGTGGGCATGCCGAGAAAGCTGAAAGCCCAAGGCAGGTCCTCACCTGCCTTGGGCTTTCAGCCTTAAAAATGCTTGCTTTGCCATTAAGTCCCTTCCAAAGTGTTTTGCCAAACACTCTTTTTTTTGCCCAAGGGGCTTTGGACTCCCAAGGGGCTTTGGGAAGTGGTTCCCAAACGCACCCAGAGTCCTAGAGGTCCTGAAACTACAATGTTCCTTAGTCGCAACATGGAGAGGAAACTCGGTGGTAAAAAAAATGAGTGCAAGACGGTGAAATGATGACTGTCTTCGATTTAGGGTTGGATTCCGACATTGCCGGCAAGAGTCATCCCTGAGATAGTTGATAGACTCGCGAGCAAACTCGGGTGTCGACAAATAGGAATGAAAAAAGCTAGCCGATTTTATGCTAATGTCATTCTATATAGGTTGGTGGACTTGCACATGCCAAAAGCTGGTACCTTTCTGCTCTCAAATTCTCACTAATTAATCCCCCGCTAACTAATATTAATCCAAAAGTAACTTCACCTCAATTTTTGACCAATAAATTTTGTGAAAGCTCGTGTATTTTATTTAGATGAGTCGCAATCGTAGGAGATGAACTAAAAACAGATTGATATTGCAAAAATTGATTGAGATGATAACAATGCGATTTCTTAAACCTCCATCTTTTCAAATTCACATTGTAATCCAAATCTTCCTTATTTCGTAATTTTTAATTAAAGTAATAAATCCCAAATGTTTAGGTGCCATTTGTTCGCATTTATTTTTGTATCCATTTATAACCACTAAAATCACGTAACTAGTTTTGGTTTATTTTCAGCAATTCTATGCTCAAAATAATGCTTGGTTACCGTTAGCACTTAATGTTTATTTAGTATGATTACACTGAAGATGCTTGTCGCGTCTAAATAATGATTATGCATTTATTTATTTCGCGACTCTATAACATCGAAATATAAATAGTCAAAATAAATTTCAATTAGTTAAAGCTAATAAAAGTTATAACATTAAAGGAACTGCTGTCAATTTGAAAATGATTTCGTCATTGTTTATCAGAGGAAATAAAATCTTACTTATTAAAAGACGAAAAAAGAAATTCGAATATGCTAAAAGCTCTTATGACATCATACGAGGGGGATCGCTATTGAAGGTAATGACATACAGCTGCTATTAAATTTGTAACTTCATCCCTTATTGATTTTGTGGCGAAGAAGAAGAACAGAGGCATTCATAGGTGACTATTAAGAAAACACATGGTCCCTCATTTCTCATGGTATAAAAAGAATGGGAAAACTACCGAAAAAGCTATAAATATGTTATATTGTATCGATTCATTTATAAACTTTTTAATTTAGTCATTTTAATTATGAACTTTTTGATGATTTATCAATGTAATCATTTTAGTCAATTTTCATCTTCTATTATTGATGTAGATGCTAGCCATCTCACATGGCACTATCAGCATTGACATAGATAATTATTGCATTTTTTTACAAAAAATTCTGAAATTTTTTGACGTTTTTTATTTTTTGCTTTTCTTTCCAATGTAGGCCTGTGACCCCATTGGACTTTAAGGGCCTATTTTGCAATGTTCTATTTTTGTGTTCATGAATACAATTGCTATTTTTTTGTTTCAGGGAATAAGAAAAGAACAGAAACGCGTTTGTTTGCGTTTTTGTTCCAAATCTATTTTTTTGTTCCCGAGAACAAATTTAGAACAGAAACAAGAAATAAGAAAATTTTATTTTTTGTTTACGGAACACTTCCAAGAAACAATTTTCCTCTCTCCTATTTTTTTTTCTCTTTCTTTTCTTCTTCTTTTTTCTTTGACCGATCGCCGGCCTTGGCCATGGTCGGCGACTGGCCGTCGAGGGCCGGCGACCTCGCCGGAGGGTCGCCGACCCCTAGCCAGCCTCATCGTGGCTAGGCGAGGCTGCTAGCTCTCGTCGACCGGTCACCGGCCATGGCTGAGGCCGGCGACCGGCCAAAAGGAAGAAAAAAGAAAAAAGGAAAAATAAATAAGAATATTAAAAAATTAAAAGAAATAAAAAATTATACAAGTTTACCAAACATGTTTCTGTTCTTTTTCTATTCCGGGAACAACTTTATCAAACACTTTCTTCTGTTCAAAAATTGTTCCCCGGAACAGAAATAATTTTTTCTATTTTTGTTTTCTAGAACAATTTTTGAACAGAACGCAGCCTAAGTGAAAAGCAAAAGTAAAAGAAATAAAAATTTTAAAATAAGAAATTGAAAAAACCTTTTAAAATACTGCATAACTTATCCATGCCATATGCTATATATGATAGCCATTAACAATAATGATTTTTGGCCAAAATTGACCAAAATATTACATTAACAAATTGTCAAAATGTTTAAAATTAAATTTGTCAAATCGAAAAGTTTATAACTGAATTAATATCTATATAATAAGTCTAGGAATCTCTTTTTATAATTATCCCGAAAAAGAATCCTTAAATATCGTGACCGACTTCATCTACCATGCTAGATATTTAATATTTCCCCAGACGAAAAAGGTTTTGGAAAGGTGCGCCTCACGAGTCCGATCCACGCAATCAAAAGCCAATTCAATGTTCTCTCCTCGTCGCCTCAGCCAAAAAGTGCATGTTCACAGGTTGTTATAAAGGATCCCTGATACTCCTCTCCTCTGCCAATTTTTACTGAGTCGGCCAAAAAAAAAACCCTCTTCTTCTCATCTCCAGCTTTTCGGGTTGAGAGAGATTTCTTGCAGATTTACTCCAGTGATCTTTCCTTCTTTCGTTTTTGTACATCGTTCGTTCGTATAGATCATGGACAAGAAGGTTCTTGATTACACGTTGGTCCCCTCGGGCCTGTTCATCATGATGGCCTACCACGCATGGCTCCTTCATCGGATCGTGAAGCACCCCGACAAGACCGTCGTCGGCGTCACTGCCATTAATCGCCGATTCTGGGTCCGAGCTATGATGGAGGTAATGTAAGTTTGTCTCCCTACATTTTCTTTTCGTCCCCCGGAAATGCTTTTCGACCCTTTGCTTTCGTGGCGTCCGGCTCGGGTGGCAGGATGTCTCCAAGAACGGCGTCCTCGCGGTGCAAACGCTGAGAAACAACATAATGGCATCGACCCTGTTGGCCTCGACGGCGATCACCCTCAGCTCCCTCATCGCCGTCCTCATGACCAGCGGGTACGGTAACCAGTCCTCGCTCTTCATCATCGGAGACCGGAGCAAGTTCAGCTTCTCCGTGAAGTTCTTCGCCATCCTCGTGTGCTTCTTGGTGGCTTTCCTCCTGAACGTTCAGTCCATAAGGTACTACAGCCACGCGAGCATCCTCATCAACGTGCCATACAGGAAGATCTCGCAGCACCAGCAACAGCACCAGGCGATGGCGGAGTACGTGGCCAAGACGGTGAACCGAGGGAGCTACTTCTGGTCGTTGGGGTTGCGGGGGTTTTACTTCTCTTTACCTCTTTTCCTGTGGATCTTCGGTCCGATTCCCATGTTCTTAAGTTGCTTCGCGCTGGTTTTCATGCTGTATTTCTTGGATGTGTCGTTTGAGTCCGGGTGGGCTGTGGAGGCTTCTGATGATGATGATGATGATGATGATGAGAGGAAAGATGAGGAGCTGGGAAGTGCAATGATGATGAGCATCGGTGGTTTGAACAACTGATATTAAACTTTGCCTGAGCTTCACATGTTAACTCTTATATAAGTTTTGCCGTATACTAAGATATTGAAATATTAAATTGTTTATTTTATCAAGTGCGTATTATAATATTCATTGAAGGAGGTTTATCTAATAAGCAATCGCCGCATGTTAACGCATCTCCCGTTCAATTAGACACTTTGGAAGATCCTTTGATTCCACCAAGAGTGAGCATCACTTGCATCGGCAAGTCATCTGCCTATCTTTGGAATTTCCTGTCTTTGGAATTTCAATTCGATAGATAGATAGGGTGTTTCGTTTTATCTGTTGTCTGTTAACCTGCTTCCTCATGCAGATTTGACAACCCAACAAGTCAACAAATGGTACATCAGAATTGGTGACTAGAGATCACAAGAAAAGAAGCTTTCCATCCTTTGAAAAGCAAAGACAGAAAGCGGAAAATTTTATCAAAACATTATAAGTCCACAATTTCGATCATCTCTTGCAAGCATCATCGTATAGCCAAAGCACCAAAACTCGCAGCTTAGCACGCAGGACATGCTGGGAGGAAACACTCACAACTGAGTCCATCTATTGAGAAATGGAAGTGATGGAGCATCTTCCGCCTTGTCTTCATGTAGACAGTGGCATGTGTGTGTGAATGCGTGCATCTATTTTTGGCCGCAGAGAGTGGTGCATATGTTTACCCCCAATTTGTGGGCATATTTGCTGTTTAAGGTAAAGAAAGAGAATATGCTCAGGTAAACAAAGAGAATATGCTCAGGTCTCTCTGCTCCGGGAAGGTGGATGCCTGTTAACGCTTTATTGTAGAGGAGCTCTAACAAGCCCTGAAGTGTATAGGATAGGGGTGCAAAGATGCAGCAGGTCAAAAACCTTGTGTTTTACCCTAAAGAGGAGTAATCTAGTGCAAGTACAGGCGTATGCAAAAGCTTCTTCTTTCGTCTACCAAGGTTCGCAAAGCAAGGGGAACAATAGATGTGCTATCTAGGAAATTCCTATCAACAAGGAACCTGGAAATTAGGTTCAGGGACCTAGATGCCCGCCTATAAAGTAATAGATTAGAACCATTGATCACAGATTGTCTGAGAATTTGCAAAATGCACAATTCAACGTCTTGTTGCAATAACTCAAATTTTGTGTAGTTGGACTGATTCTAAACAATGCAACTTATCTCTAGAGAAGCCTCTTCTGCAAAGACTTGAGGATGTCGTCTCCTGGTTGATTCAACCAAATCTTGACACGGCAGTTGTTCTGATGCAAACATAAATAGTCCAAAACCTCCTGCAAAATGGGTGTTATAACAGTATTAGAATATAGTCGAGATGCCTATAAATTATTACAGGGTGATTATGAATTTAATGTTTTCAGATACAACATAATTGTCAGCCAGCAGATCTATAAGAGTGCTCAAAGCTTATAGCTGTTCTTTTAGGACATAAAATCCGAAGAGAAACAGCAATTCACCTATTAAAAGCCTGAAGCACCCAATCTTGTCAACTGATAACCGTTCTTCCTTCATAAATAGATCAGCATTGAATGGAAGCCGGAGATGCTCAACAAGCATTGAGTCACAACCATATAACCTACGGACCCATAGAACATTTGCAGTGAGATTCCCATGATTCTTCACTGCGTTAAAACTCCAGTTGACCCCAGTCCACAACCATATCTTTAATTCACTGCTGACTTTCCCTGTCTTCCTATTCATCATTAATAAAGAAGAAGTTTTCTCTGGTTACAGTGGAAATCTGACAAGGGAGTTTACACGATGTGAAAGTAGCACACTCATTTGAACCTTTCAGCCTTTTTCATCGCATTCTTCAACTTATAGCTTTGATATCTTTGTCCTACATCCTACCATTCACGATAAATGAAGAATTGATGGGAACCTGCATAAAACAAGTTGCTCATGCATAAGATAATCTTTTTTGAGTTCATGCAGAGTAAAGAAGGGACACATACAGATATAGAAGAGACAATTAGATAGAGAAACTCCGGTAACAGGATTTTATAATAGTTCTGTTTATTCACATTTCATGAAGATTGGAAAAAGTTCATCAGAATTTCAATTGTTAGCCAATAGCCCATAAGTTAAAATGTTATTTCTCTCTCTAAGAACTTTCAAGAGATCGTTTTCATCCACCTTTTATCCTATGCACCAATAGACGTCTTGAGGGCACTGAAATTCATTCCAGATTACTCGGTCGAATAGCAAGTCTAGACCACACCAGGAGACTATGGGCTTGAACTTCACATCACGTCCGAAACTCATCCAATTTTAATTTCATCTTCATATTGCCAGCTTGAACTACTATCTCTTTCTTAGAGCAGTCCACTTTCAGAACTGTTGCTTTCCTGCCAAGGGATGGAACATGAATCATTGCACCAACTGCTGGAAGCTCAGATTTTTTCTCTGCATTATAGAAGGGAAAAGACTGTTTATAGATGGACCTTTTCAATTTAACAAGACTAGAGATAGTACTCTTGCTGAAAGAGAGTCCCCTCCATATTCCCTCAATGGCAATTACTTATGCTGTTTTCTAAATAAACTAAACATGGCGAGTTTCTTAAGCAGTACCAGAAGATGATTGCTTGAGAGCTTTAGACGGGATTGTGCTTTTCCTTTGCACAAGATCTTTGCTGTCTTTATCTAAACTTTGTTGGAGCTCAGCAGCCAATGACTTTGCGCTTGTTCCTACTCTAATTGGCTGGTGCTGCACTTGGGATGCACGAAACTTCCGCACTCTCTTATGGAGCATTGAACGTGCCACCGCAGCAGCCTCTGATATTTCTCTAAACATCTTATTCTTTTGAGTTATACGTTGTTCCTCAATCCTCCTCCGGGCAGCCAACAGTTTTCTGTGAAGGTCCCTTGCAAGCCTAGAACAAAAACAGGAAGATGCTAGATAAACACAAGTTTCATTTCACATGATGCCTTGCTAGCAGAAAGACCCACTTCTTATAAAGGAAATAATTCTTTTCATAAATTTATACACTTATTGCAGGATGAAATTCATCAGCCACTTTCAAAGTGCACTGATTGAGTATGTCAAACAGGAGAAACCTAAGTAGAGAGTAATTGAATACACTTTCATGAAGACTTCAACTTATCCTTTTAACAACATATAAGTTTAATAATATTTTGGGTGTTTACACAAGCAAGAGTAGCATTCATCCACATAGGAGTATGAAACAAACACAAAGGATACCTAAAGAAATAATGGGTAGATACTCCCTCTGAACTCGGATAAAGGAGAACATATAGTTCCATTCAGTACTTCTATGATTCAGCAGTTAATAGCTATTTATGACTCAGCAAAAAACAAAAAGGAAAGTGATTGCTTATGAAAGAGGCCAATTCCAAGAAGCCAACAATTCTCACATTAGGTAAGATTGTGAATCACGATGCAGCTCACGGAAATCCTGCTTGTATTTTTCCATATCAGTAATGAGCTGCAAGCCCATACAAAGATATGTCATCAGTAATGGCTCCTCAAATGCCACCAAAAGAAAAGGGAACAAAACCAATCTCCATAAATGCAAGTGAATATAAAATTAGTCAACTGAAATTGCGGATCGCACTCCCAATAATGCAAACTTCCATAATCTTCACATTCACTAGGCACATGATGACAAAAAGCCTCACGTAGACCCCAAACCATGGACTGAGATTATAAAAAAGCGTATCCATGTTCTTACAGTATTGGTATAGACCATGATGGAGTGTCAAGCAATAAAAACTGAACCCATATGCTACAGGAAAAGGAGTGCCAAATGTATGATATGCTACAACACGTACACCTTTCATAGAAGTTGCTTATCTTACTATCAAGATTTTGTAAGATGCCTAGAACAGTTCTATGCTAACACTAGTTACCTCATTTATCTCCGCACTTGCTGAACCATACAGTTCTCGAGCATCATTGACAATTGTGCCAGGCAATCCCAATCTTTCAGCTATACTGATGGCATTTGAACGCCCTATAAGATAAAACAAATGTCAAGTCATATCCACTTTTGACAGATAAAGAACAGCAAATGACAGCATAAGCTATTATTAAACTTTGCGCAACACTGCAGGACATAACAAACGCAGTCATCTAAGGAAGAATGAAAAACCTGGAATTCCCCAGAGAATCTTGTAAGTAGGCTTCAAATTTACTTCATCAAACTCCATACAAGCATTTTCAAAGCCAGCAGTGCTGCCAATCATTGATAATATGTAAGAGCCCAGGAGCACAAAGGGAGCATCAGATCTAGTAGATTTTGGCAAATGCCAAAAGCAGATATGTCCTTTATGATTTCAACTAGATTAAACAAGCTAAACCACTGCCACCAGCGACGGATCTAGAATTATAAACTTAAGGGGTCCAAGTTTGATGTGAAAATTTTATTTTCGTTTTTCAATAAGTGTGTGATCCAAAATAAAATATTGATTAACATGGGGGTGGAAGCCAAGGGAAATTACCCCTACATACCGATCAAGCAACGGGAAAGAAAAAGTTCAAAGGATGAATATGTATCTGCAATGGACCTTCAAAATTCAAGTCAAAAAACTACCTGTATTTCAGGGTTTTCAGTTCACCATGATGGGTTGTAGCTATTGTCAAAAGAGCACCATTGGCAAAAGATTCCAGCAGTGACATTCCCAGAGCCGCTCCTTCTAGAGGGTTTGTTCCCGCACCAACCTATCGTTATCACATACCAATATAATATTTCATTTTAACCTAGGGAAGCACAAAAAGAGCTGTAATTGCATGACAGGTCACTCAAAGGAGTCACGTCAAACAATTATGGAGAGGCAAAAGAAAGACCGATAATAACATACTTCATCTAGAAGCACTAACGACTGCTTTGTTGATTTTGATTGAATGTCCTGCAAATATATCATATAAGAAAATATCAACTATAAATAATATGATTAGTGGCATGATTACGTGATGGCATGATAACGAGAAAACACCATACATTTTAGTGATCGAGACAACACAAATCCATGTCCTTTAAACTTAATTTCATTTCATAAAACTTCAAATCATATTTTCTCATCTTCTATTGATTCTCCTTTGATTGTGTGCCATTTTTGCTATTTATTCTAGAATTTTCCAGTGTTTATAGAGAAAAGGTTAAATATGAGTCTATATAACTCCCAGGGTTACAAACTAATTCAAGGAACCCTACAACGGAAATATCCGAGAAGGCTATGCTCACACTGATTTGTTTCAAGTGTCCAGAGAAGGTAGATAAAGATTGTGACAAAGACTGTTCATCTCCAATATCAGCAAAGACAGAATCAAACCAAGGGATCCGTACAGATTCAGCTGACAAGATATATAGGCCTGCAACAACAAACTTCCCTGGTGAGATACTTTAAACATTACACGAAATGCATGTGCTCAGATTGTCTACAGTTACTACGAATAACTGTGTTTTAATTGGAATGCTGTTAATAGATAGATTTGGCTTGGAATAGCAGACATTTATCACTGGAGAGACAGAGATAACGGAAAAGTAATTTTACAACAGCTAAAAAAAAAAAAAATTGCCACAGGCAACCCATTGGCCTGTCCCAGAAAAGGCACCACAAAGGAAAGCCAAGTATTAAACCTGATTTTGCCATCAGAGCTGCCAAGCCAATTGTTTTTAGGCATACAGTTTTGCCACCGGTATTAGGGCCAGTTATGACCAAAACCTTAGTCTCACTGGAAATGAAAAAATCAACTGCAACTGGCTTAGCTTGTTCGAAGGCTGCAACCTGAATTAACAGCAAATGTGTCAAAATATAGAATTAAGTACTATGCTCAAATTGCTAACCATTGACATTTCGAACTAACCCGCTCTTTCAGGGTTACAAGATCAATCTCTGACTCTCCTTTATTTGACATTCCTGCTTGCATTTTCCTCCTTCCTATTTCCTGAGCCATCATATTATGCAGTGAGCACCAACCCCTATATAGCTTCTAGATGTTTAATGAGCGTGTGCAAGAGCAGATAGCACACCATGAAGTTTAAAGAGTTATCATAAGCAGAAAATTAATGAAAACGTTTAATTACAAGACATTCCATGACTCACCGCAGCAGCACTACTGAGATCCTTTTGGGCCTTGCGCAGATTTAGTCTATGCTGCTGGACCAACAAGGGATGATAAGCTTTAGGCAAAAACAACGTCCATTCCATGGAGTTTGATGATTTTGAAATTTTGTGCTCTGACAAGGATGTTCCAGCATCGAGTATTCTACTCTTCTCCTCTAGTAGAAGCAGATCAGGACATGTGCCTCCATATGAAAGACTATATGTAGCTCGAGCATTTATCTGCATATTAGGGCCCAAACAATAAGAAGAGCACCTTCGATTATTATATAAAACTCAATCTACAATGTTATCACCACAACTGGTCTTGCAGTTTTATGACTGACTTTAATAAGAATTATCAACAGTAACTTTTAGAATATAAGTTCTGTTGGAATTTCTCCAACGGAAGAGAATTTTGCCACAAGTCTGCCTATGAGATTGTGGCTAATAGATATCCTGAGGATCACAAAAAGACTGGTCTTGGATATGGAAAACTGATACAACCCTAGAATTAAGCATTTTGGCAGTCTCCATAATAGCATAGCTCTAGATGAAGTCCTTGTGGCATGCCCAGAACATTTGTTCAGTATGCGGGCAAGCCCTGAATCTGCAGATCATTTATTTTTATTCAGCCCCATGGCTGGAGAGTTTTGGAGGGACCTGGCTATTCCTAACAGCCTGGTAGGGTCTTTCATCAAGGTTACCCGGGAGTGGATTGAAGACAATGTTAAAAGCAAGTTTTGGTAACAAAGACACAAAATTCCATGGGGAATTGTTTTTCTATGGATCTTTGGGTTCTTTGAAAAAATAGAAATAATATTTGTTTAAGAATCAGCAAATTTGCCTAAACTCACTTCTTTTCGTTTGACTAAAGCAGGAGAATCATATGCTACCATGAAGAATTATGGGTGTGGAAGGAGAAGATTAAGGCAGGGAACGAAACAAAGGAAACCTGGACAAGGGGGGATTAAGGTTAATCAGATGGAGCAATGTCTATGTAAAACAGAGAAGCAGAAGCAGGAGTTCTTTTGAGAGATTACCAAGAAACTGCATAGCTGGCTTCTCACATAACATAGGTAGAAGAATGCTTTCATAGCTGAGATTTGGATGCCAAGAAACACAATCAGACTTGCTCTTACGAATAACATTAATCATTTGCATGTTGAAAAGGATGCTTTAGCAGTTATTCATGTTCTTGAAAGCAAAATCTCGCAATCTCTCGTAGAACCTCTCCTTTTTTGAATGCAGGAACTTGCTGGAAGGAGTACAGGCATACTGCATCGAGCATATATACAGAAAAGCAAAAGAATGCACAGACACTCTGGTTAGGTTGGAAAAGGAACAGCATATGGAGTTTATTATAGTCACTGGTATTCCGGATTTTACTAAGGATATTTTTTATAGGGAAGCACTTGACAGTAGTTCAACTATGAATGAAGTAACTTGACTGGTTTAACTTCTGAATGACAATCTTTGTTGCAACAAAAAACCATATTCAATTACTTGTAAGTTGGTGAAAAAGGTAATTCAAACTGTATGAGGTCTAATTTACATTTCCTACAGGCTTCAGATAAAAAGGATAACACTCAGGAAACTTGGAAACTGCACACAAAAGACCACTCTGCAGAAAAAACCAGAGAGAGGGGGAGAGAGAGAGAGAGAGAGACTTCAGTAGCAGTAGGCACTTACCATATCCAGTTGGATTATGCTGTTTAGCAAAATTTCAGTTTCATCAAGATCCATTTGCATCTGCTTGAGAAATGACAATTAGAGAATAGAAAAGTAAGAAGAAGCCGGTGACAAAAAAAAATTGAACTGGAAAATATGCAACCTTCTTTGTTAACATTAAAAGCACATCTTCCTCTGCCTTTGCCACCAATCCTCTTGCTCGTTGCAGCTCATCATTTAAAGGAACGGCAGCAAGTGGCTCCATGACATTACCATTTCCTGAACCACTACATCATGACAGATTCAGGAGAGAATGCATGACCTTGTACCAAAGGAATCCCAAAAACACTCCTCATCAAAATTTGACTACTTGCATTCAGTGAGAGCATTCATCATGCAAATTGTCCACCATCCTGCCTTCTAAAACAAAAGCCTTCTAGTTTGAGTTACCAAAGAAGGCAAGCAAAATTTCCTTCTAGAGTAAAAGTTAAAGTTCACTATAAATTATAAATAACTTATCACCATTGCCATGTAAGCAAAACAATTACCAAATCCCCCAAAGTACTCAATGGTACTTCATTTTTTTTAAAAATGCTCATTACACAACCAAGCTCATCTAAACACCTGTCCAAAAACCAAATGTGCTCTACTAGAAGTTTAGAAGTGACTACATGGCTTAATAACTACATTATGTTTTCAAAATTGATAGCAAAACTGTAGAGCGAAGATCTACATAACAGTTCAACTGTCTTATGGCACAAAGTAACAGAAAGTCCCAGCTATGAGCTAAGATGAAAAATGCAAAGAGCTCTGGATAATGTTAGTTGACTAGAATCACTCACAGCCACTCAAAAGCATTTTTTAGTGCAAAAAGAAAAGGAAAGGAAAGAAAAATGGAAGGATGTAATATATTTTAGCACCTGGATATCAGTAGACCATTCAAATTTATCAGCTTATCCATTCCGGACTTTATGCACCATCTTCCGTTGACATTACTCACTTCCTAAATAAAGGAAAATATAAAAGTTAAAACAGACAAATAGAAAAATACAAAGTATACACGCTACATAGATCTGTCTGACTGATGCACTCACCAGGGAGGATGACTCATTCCTATCATTCCTCATTAATTTGTCCATCATCTCGTGTAGCTGAACAGAGAAAATGTAAAAGAACTAGAATCAATATTTAGCATCAAATAAGGAGACAACTCAGTAATTCAAAGGTTCGAATAAGAAACTGGCTGAGAAGTGTGATGAGGATCCACAGATGGAACTTCTTTTTACACAGAGTCCTTTGATTAAAGGTAGCAAACTTTCATTAGTTTATCAATAAAAATTGACTAAGAAGTTGGCAGTCAACTCATGTGACGAAATGCTTCCTCTAAGTCCAAGACAATTACACTAATAACAACAATAAGGGTTACTAATAAAAAAGAACGTATATGATTTTGCAAATCACATTGGCATCCCCTTGGTGCCTGTTCAATGAATTATCGGACTATCTAATATAATAACAACAAAAAGTTATGTTGTATAGAGGCAGAAGAGGCAATTGCTGCCCTCTGTGATAACATAGCCTGTACAGATGGATATTGATGCAAGAGATATAAGAAGCTTTGTGTCAACTTTTCCTTAATCTGGTGTGGAAGAGGTCAACATCTTATAGTTGCCCTCAGCAAATACAGTTGATAAGCCAATCTGAGTGCATAAACATGTTCAAGCATCACAGTCCTTGAAACATCGAAGGGAAGCTTTCTAATTGAAGGTAAAATTATGATTAAGTGAATAGCACGAAAATGGCAGGATAACTTCACCCTCTTTTCAAGTATCTGCACTTGTTCACGTGACCGTTTGAGCAAAGGACTCTGAAACAAATAAAAAGGCTAAGATGAGCTACAGAAACGATTAAGAGAGAGAAACAAAAATCACATCCAAGCCTACAAAGAAAGCTGTCACAATAAAATGACACTCTGGTAAAAGAGCCACAGTAATGACAACTAACTCCGAAATATTGAAGAACATACAGCCGAGTCTTTAACAGAGCCATCTTCGTCAAGGACTTGCTGTATCGACCTAATTAGAGGTCGATTTATTATCAATTCCATAATCTGCAAGGTAACATAAAAAATCGAATGAGTCCATGATGACATTAGCAAAACAATACATGCAAATACTCTATTTAATTGTATATACTTGAGTCCCGTTATGATACCACTTCGCTCAGAGGCATGAAGCGTCTATGCCAGTCCGCATCTTCCTTGATGGCTGCTCGTAGATTTAGCTGTAGAGCATCAGCGAATTGCAAAAGAGATGCAACCGCTATTGCCTCATGTCCACTCATGGGTAATTCCCTCCGAGCACGCTGAATTGCAGACTTGACCTTTGAAAAGATCAAAACTCAGCAGTCAGCGACACCTCAAGCTCAACATCTTGTTGAAACCGAACACACTTAAAATGACCCCAGATATCCATGCGACATGTGTCAGAGCTCAGAAGCAATTCATGAATAAAACTGAGCCAGAATTGTATAATCGTTCTTTACTTAGAGTTGCAGTGCGTATCTGCAATTCAGAAACGACCCGCCGATGCTAAACAAATTCGAGATGGCTCTGAGAAACCGATGAGAAGTGAATATGCACAGTAAATGAGATTCCTAAACTTCACGTTGCTAGAAGAGGACGGAATTAGCGTAAAAGCACTGACCAGAGCAGTATCGACGCCGCTCAAGTCCAAGCTGAAACCGCCGTGCCGGTGCATTTCCACGGCCGCATTAGTCTCGCTCAAAAGCCTCATGCTCTCCTCGTACGTCTGATCCAGAGACCACAACCGAGTCTTCGCAACAATCAGCAACAAAACAACGTCCTCAACAGCGTCAGAACTCAATCGAAGCTATTCAAAACCAAAATTCGACATCGCAAAATCACCAATCGCCCCCGCACATAGATCTCCACTCCTCTTAGCTACACAAGTATCGAATCCGCACGCGAAAATCAATATCGCCTAACGAATACGCGACTCCGCCGATCGACCGAGCTGACCTTAGTGGCGTCCCGGCCGAGCGAGGTGCCGGCGAACGAAGCGACGGAATCGCAGAGCTTCTCCCACTCCAGGACCCTGAGGCTCTGGAGGTGAGCGGACGATTCGCCGCTGAGGCCGGCGGCGGAGGCGGCCCTGGAGACGGAGCGCCGATTGAGGAGGACTCGGTTGCCGAAACTGACGGCGAGTAGAAAAGAAGAAGGATGAGAAGAAGAAGGAGAAGATGGAGATGGAGGGAAGGCGATGGAGTTGAGGAAGAGAGTGGTAGACGCCATGGTCGCGGTTGCTCGAGCAGAGACCGTTCGTTTGAAAATGGCGGGGGATCTCTGGATGATGAGGGTGAAAAAATGATAAGAGCGTGCGGATGGACATGAGGGGCGCGTTGCGATGGCGTTGGAGAAAGGATTTACCTTCTCTCTTCTTCCATTTTTCCTCTTTTTAAAATTTTTTTCTTGATTTTGAATCCCTCACATCCGTCGATCATACAAGCCTTTTATACGAGTCTTAGATGAAGTCTGATGTGATCTATGGTTCGGATCGCATCGCGAACTTAAAATTCGGGACAAAAGCCTCTCTTTTCATGTGGAGTTCTTTATCGCCGGATGAATTCCCGCCTTTCCAAGATGAAATTTATGTATTAGCGAGTAGAGAAAGCACATTGCTCAGCTCGTGTGCTTTGTTGTGGTCGACGCCATACATGCCGGCAATTGAGTTTCCAGAATTTGATCATTGAACTAGCTTCAAAAGGCATGATCGAAGCATCAAGGTCTAGAATCATATACACAACTTACAAATTTCTATTTCAGCATGTCATTTTAGAAGGGGATCAACTAACAGATTGGATCATCAGTCAAACAATTTGGTTTGAGTTTGACTTTGATTTTACAAGTATGTCACTATACTGAATTAAATTCAAGCTTCGTAAGAGGCGGTTGATTTAGAGATTAATGCTCCATTTATTTAACGAAAAATATATTATTTGAAAAAATATTTTCATAAAAACGATCATTTGTATCACTTAAAATAATTAACCAATGAAAAATATTTTCATTATCAATAATAATTTGTATCTTATTTTTGATATTGATAATAACTTATTTATAAATATTTTTTTAGATAATGAAAATAATTCTTTCATTCATTTTTCATAAGTAATAAGTGATCAATTTTTAGAATATATTTTTCGAATCATTCATTTTGGACAAAATATACTGCAATGTATTTCCAAATAGCAATACCTACAAATTCAGGGTGACAGAAAACCATGGCTTTTTGGGCCTATCCTAGCAGAGGAAATTCATGGGTTGGGCCCAGCCGAGCATTTGCCCCAAAATGTTATCAGCCCTATTGGGAAAAGAATAGAAATTGGCTGCGGTGTCAATATCAATAGCAATCCCTTACTCATTTTTATTTGGTACATTTTGCTTTAAGCAAGGTTCCATTGAAAAAATGAACGATTCCAAAAATATTTTTCTAAAAAATGATTGCTTTTTTCGCTTTTAATAAATCAGTTAATAAAAAATCTTTTCATTATCAACATCAATCTATGTTGAAATATTTTATAAATAATGAAAATATTTTTTATCCATTCAGTCCCATAAACAATATAAGTAATTATTTTTAGAAAAATATTGTTCAAATCATTCATTTTTTCATCAAATAAATAGAACTCGAGTTAAAAATCAATGCTAGAATAATTAGGAAGTTATGTTGACATCATAGATGGAAGCTTCCCCTCTAAGTGCATCTTCAAAATTGCAACAGTATAATTCAACGCCAATGCAAAGTTTACTTCCTATAGGGTGTGGAGTGATAGGGTGTGGAGGGACCATCAACAACAATTTAGGCATAATTATTTTCGTGGATGATGATAAACTTTTTTTGTTCATTCATTTTGTGAGTGATATAACCAAACATTTTTTAGAAAAAAATATTTAAATTTTCCATGAAAAGAGCACATTCAAAAAGTCAAGACAATTTTATCAACGTGTCGATGTACGTAGTCGTGGCAAATAGGCTATGTGCAGCTACGATAAAGGCATGGTATCTCCATGGCCAATTGCTCCTTGTATCAGTCACAGTGTACGCCACTTTTCTGCTTGGTTTGATCGTAGGTGCACAAACAATAACCAGACAAAAAGAGTAAGCTCCTAATTGACATCAGTGGATATCGAAGTGTCCGATCATTCCAATCCCGAAATTCCAAATTCAGGTCGTGGAATGGTGAATTGGGATCGACAACACATCACCCGCAAAATATTTAGTTTGTGTATGGATAATTCGAGGCAACACCAATGGAACCTTGATAGAATAGCGACGAGGCATGAGCTAGCATCATTGTTGGCGTTTGGTGAAATTCGAAGCATTTCAATAGGTCCAAGCCCTAAGTTCCGAATTTAGTGTCATCGGTGGCAATTGGAATCCAGTGATTTGCATGCAAACTTCAAGAATCGAATCGGATAATATTATTTTCTTCGACAAAGATCATGTGATAGCATACATTAAAACAAGAGAATGTTGTTTTCTAGCAAAAGCATCAAGGCATGAAACTATCAGTTGCTAGTCACTTGTTGGCTAGCCAAAAACGTTATTTTTGGCATGAAATATATTAAAATTTTCTCGTCATTGTTGGCCATGCTACCTTTAATGCGAATTATTTTTGCTTCAATCACGAAAAAAAAAAAGAAGAAAATTTAATTCATCTATTGTTTAAATAATTTAATTGAGATTTAATGACATATTTATCTTGCTTTTTTTTTTTTTTTTATATGCAAAAAGGTGACATCAAATCTCAATCTCTCTTCGACCAACGAAAAGAAAAATGTCAATCTCTCCATATAATCTACGCTTTTAGATAAGATAAAATGGGTTTCCTATTTTTGAAGAATCTCGATCGTTTCTCTCTTATCTAAATATCTTGAGTTGTATTAATATAGCGAGAATACAAAAATGATGTCGATGGACAACTACGTAAATTCATAATTTTAGTCTATCTCTCACATTTTACAATGTAGAAATTCTAACATTTTTTATTCTACAATAACCTTTTCGAAAAGATTCTGAATCTTGAAAGGCTTCTCTTTTGATGGTTACTTACAGAAGTCGTCCTTATCGACACGAAAGTGGTCCTTGTCGTTTACTCTTATAGATACGTCACGTTTAATGTATATAGTTCTGTCTCGCACTATCCTCCATTTGGCACTAAATGGCCTTTGCTGACCCCTGTTCTACCTCTTAAATATTAGAAGGCGCCTTTTTTTTTATCCTTTTGTTGGTCAAGTCATACTAAATTAGCAAGACCCAAAATAAATAGATAAAAATTAATGATAAAAATTGAAAGTGGGAATTGCTTGGAATTAAATAAAGCTAATCGTTTTAATACTAGAACTTGACGTGGGAAAACTGCAAAGTAATGATGTCTTACGAAACCCGTCAGTTGACTTTTTTTCCTTTTTTGCCCAATAAGAAAATTGTCAAATTTACTGACTGCCGGCGGATATTTGTCAATGTAACGCAAGGGGGTGGTGATAAGAGTCCCCAAAATCAAGCCACACTACTTGATTTTTAAGTGGGAATTGGGAGAGGTTGCATGGTGCACGTTTTCTACCATCGAAAATGGCAAATCCGATTCACTCAAATGGATAATGAGTTCGCATCATATGTATTACACCTCTAATTTCCGAAATTTTACGTAGTCTTCAAACCCCTTTTTATCCAGCATGACACGGACAATAATTACAAGTTTGAGTATTCTCAACTTGCCCATCAATCAACGCACGCAGCTCTAAGTCCCATATAGCTCGAGATTTCGAAAAGGGAAAAATGAACTCATCAAAAGAATCAATATTTCCACAAAAGAAAAGAAAAAAATTGCAAAAAGAATTCATTGAACTTACAAAATTAGATCCACGGGTTCTTTTTCTTCCTTGCAACCTATTTATCTATTCATTTTCTCAGTCCCCATAACTTTCGCTCGTCATCCCAATCACAGCCGGCCGAGGACCAATAATTGAAAAGAAAAACAAAAATCCGGGGATTAAAGTCCAAAACGGAGGTTCCAAACGCGTCGCTGTCTTTCACTGCCTTACCATTTTGTCAAAGCTATCCGCGCGAAGAATTTTCTCCCGAGAGAAAAAGACGAAAAGAGAGGTCATTTTCGGCCTGTCCCAAAAAAAAGAGGGATTTATCTTCGACAGAAAGACTTACTGATTCCATGCAGATTCTCTTGCCTGTATCTAAAAAGATAATGGCGCATATGATGATGTGTAGTTCATAAATTTTTACTTTGCTCAATGTAAATCTTAAGCTTTTAACTTAAAAGAAGCACGTCGTGCGAATTGAAAATTCAAGAGTCGCGTCACTCGTGGAGCCAAAACTTCGTCACCATTTGCCTGGGCACAGAGATCCCGACCAGATCAGCGCTGGCGCAGTCCCGCCATGGATTCTCCATCATCCGCTCCCGTCACCCCTTACTTTTTAACTCGCTGACACCGTTCCGCGCGCTCCTTAAAACCCGGTCCGCATCCGCAGCAGAGCTCCACACTCTCGCACTCGATCTCGTCCTTTCCTTCGAACGGGCGGGCCCCCACTTCAAGATCCCTCCTTTCCCCCGACCCTCGATCTGACGTCCCGTCTTTCCTCGGAATCCCCAAACATGGGCCTCGACGGCAGCCTCGATCAAGAGTCGGCCGCGCCGGCGCCGGCGCTGCCGAGGAGGTCCCTGTTCCGGTACAACTCGCCCCTGACCCAGGTCGGCCTCATCGGGCTGGTCTGCTTCTGCTGCCCCGGCATGTTCAACGCCCTCTCCGGCATGGGCGCCGGCGGCCAGGTCGACCCCACCGCCGCCAACAACGCCAACACCGCCCTCTACACCACCTTCGCCGTCTTCGGCGTCCTCGGCGGCGGGATCTACAACGTCCTCGGCCCCCGCCTCACCCTCGCCGCCGGCTGCAGCACCTACGTCCTCTACGCCGGATCCTTCCTCTACTACAACCACTACCAACACCAGGCCTTCGCCATCGTCGCCGGCGCCATCCTCGGCGTCGGCGCGGGACTCCTCTGGGCCGGCGAGGGCGCCATCATGACCTCGTACCCGCCGCGCGACCGGAAGGGCACTTACATCTCCCTGTTCTGGAGCATTTTCAACATGGGAGGCGTCATTGGTGGGTTGATTCCATTCGCGTTAAATTACAAAAGGAACGAGGCTGCTTCCGTGAATGACGGGACCTATATTGGGTTCATGTGTTTCATGACCGTCGGTGCGCTCCTTTCCTTCGCGATCTTGCCGCCGAGCAAGGTGATTCGTGACGACGGGAGTACTTGCACAAACGTCAAGTACTCGAGCGTCTCGACCGAGGCGGCCGAGATTCTCAAGCTCTTCCTCAACTGGAAGATGCTCTTGATCGTGCCAGCTGCCTGGGCGAGCAACTTCTTTTACAGCTACCAGTTTACTAATGTGAACGGGGTCTTGTTCAATCTGAGGACTAGAGGGCTCAACAACGTGTTCTACTGGGGGGCGCAGATGTTGGGGTCGGTCGGAATCGGCTATGTATTGGATTTCAGCTTTCGAGTCGGAAGGTGAGGGGATATGTCGGAATTTTGCTTGTAGCTTTGCTCGGGACTGCGGTTTGGGGGGGTGGCCTTGCTCATCAGCTAACGTACACTCGCGAAAACTGCCTGAGAAGTTGGACTTCAAGAACTCACACTCCGATTATGCCGGGCCATTTGTGCTGTATTTCAGCTACGGATTACTGGATGCAATGTTCCAGAGCTTGGTTTACTGGGTCATTGGATCTTTAGCTGATGATTCCGAAACTCTCAGCAGGTAGGGAATCATTTTCTCGACAATGAGTAACAAGAGATTCTATTTTGGCATGTAGGCCTGTGGAAATGGGGATAATATGCTTGATTAACACCATTTTTGGGTAATTGAAACTGATATCTGGTTCTCTTCTATGTCCTGCAGGTACAGTGGTTTCTATAAAGGAGTGCAGAGTGCAGGAGCGGCAGTCGCATGGCAAATCGACCAGCACAAAGTCTCGTTCCTGGGGGAGCTTATCATCAACTGGTCGCTCATGACGGTTGGCTATCCCTTGCTGCTGGTTCTTGTCAAGTTAGCCGTGAAGGACGATGTGAAGGGTGAAGAGGGAGATAAAAAGGAAGTTGCTCCTTCTTTTGCTCATTAGTTGGTATTCCACAATGTCATTTAATCTTATGAAGCTTCTTTGTTAGTGTCGAGCATAGCAAGACAACAGGCTGAAAAAGATGGATTCTTTTGAATAGCTTTGTCTCCTCCTCCTCCTATGGGTTTTCCTATCCTGTCTACCGTGGAGTTGTAATCTGTGACTGTTGACACAACAGTTGTAAATGATACATTGTTACCTTTCCCGTGTATTTCTCTCCCTCTAAAGAGCTGCAAACATAGGTGTGGCTTATGAGTAAATCACGGCTGTCATAGTTATCGTCCTAGGTATGGGGAACACTAAATTGTCAATTATCACATGGAGCATTAAGCACGGCAGGCAATCCATTATTTTATAGCTGTGATCTGTTGGCTTGCATATTTTAATGTAATCTTCCTTTCAAAATGCCTGGGAACTTTCTGAGAAGCTGACTCTTCACGGCGTATATTCCTTTTAGCTTTCAGACAGGTGAACTGAGACAAATAGAATAAAACTCCGGGGTCGCTCCTCGTCCTAGTCGACCATTTCTCTAGAGTAAATTCCAATGTCAGGAAATATTGTGGATTTAAATATTCTCCTCCTATAGTAACCAAAGGGTAAACATTGATTTATATATCTCTGGTCCTCTTGTTGTTTGTTTGGGCTAAAAAATATAGCATTTCTGCATCCAGCTGGAAAAAGATCAGGTTCGCAATTTCATGCTTTGACTTCTTTCAAGTGTGACCTCTGCATTTCCTAGGATAGAGAGCTTTGTATTGGTCAAGATGTAAAGCCAATCAAGATGTTCTATCATGATATAGCTATGAAACATCAATTACTGTCTCTGCAGGATCAATGCAATGCGGTGAAAAGGTCAACTTTTGGATGTAAAATCTCGAGTAGTCCTCAATTAGCAAGAAGAGGAAGTAAGAGGCTTTGTTGCTATATTGAACCGAGCATTTGACTCTGCTTGTTTCTTAGAACTAAAGCTTTTTTATCCTTAAAGCAAGTATGTTGTTCACCACAATACAATGCTACAATGCTTCTGAGCGTCCTGCCAGATGCTTCTGAGCAGTTTAGGTTCCTGGGTATTTCACGAGCATTTGTATGCTGAACTCAAAACAAGATTTCTTTCCGTTATGTTAAATAGCCGAGAAAGGCCCGCCGAGAAGGTGTCATAGATCATCTTATAATTCCTTTATTCCGAATTCCTGGAATTGGAGACTTTGAAGAGGCACTGTTGGTGGCACGATCTCTCTCAGAATCCATTTTCTTGTTCATGAGAAAAACTAAGTTGAAATTCTCCTTGCGGGCACAAAAGAGGTTCACCGGATTGGTCATGTGCAAGACTTGCTTTTCTTCCACGACTTTTCCGGTCTTCTTGCTTCTAGCTTTGCCACATCCACTGTCTAGGATTTTTGCAGATGAATCTCCCCTTCCACAACAAAACGCAGAAATTGTAGTTATTCTTTGAAACAAGAGGGACAAGGGCGACATGTTTCGCGATGTGTTAAAGTTTATTCAGAAATCTCTTGTTGCTTTTCCTTTGAAATTTAGACAAAAGAAGAAGAAAGAAATCCCCAAAAAACGTATTTTAGCATCTAAAGACCGACTGAATAACATCCTGAAGAAACAGATTTTCAGGCATCGAGCTTTCAAGAACACTATCAAACAAACGCGTGGCTCTTCTGCCTTTATACGAAGAAAGCAAAGCTGCGAGGTCAGTGTGATATTGTGGAACTCGACGTCACCATGAAGTCAAGTTTGAGCGGATTGTCAAGAGCCTTAATAGGAGATAGGAATGATAAATTAGAGGAAATACCCTGTGCACCAGATAAGAGTGATGGAGAGGACTATGAGAGCACTCAGCAGATGAAACCAGAGAGAATCAACTCCAATTGCTAAGGAAGCTTTGCCAGACTAGAGACAGCACAATCGACGCTGTACAACATAGACGACTCGCGGGCTCGCTTGCGCACGGAACGGAATGCGCTACAATCGTTTTGAGCGGCCAATCTCTGTTGCGTGCAGCCTACTATGCCCCCACTCCACCGATTTCTGTATGATTCATTATCTTAGCAAAAAATAAAAAAATAAAAAAGATATGTCCCAAAAATATTTATAAAAAAAAATCGTAATGAATTCATGAGAATGTAGCTGCTTCTGCTCGAGACTCCTCGGTATATGACCATTTAAACGTAAAACACAACTTCAATTATTAAAACGAATATATTTGAAATCCATCTTCGCACCGAATCGAATTTGACAAAATAGCTTCATTCTGACTCCAAAAGTGGTCTCGACGTGGCCCGTGGAAGCACATTCAACCCAATTGTATGCATGAGAAGAACAAAGTTGCAGGAATTGGATGAGCAAAAACCTAAAGATGAACACCAGTGACTTGCACTGCAGAACGTGAGCTTTATTGACCAAAATGAGGCCATGCATCACAGTTAATGGGAAAATGATTTCAATTTCTTCATTAAAGTCCATCTCAACGGATAGAAGAGCAACTTGTAGAACAAAATCCACCACCTCCAAAAGGAAATGTGCACGTTGGTCGTCTGAAGAAGATCCTAATTTTCCCAAAAGCCAATGTAACCTTCTTTGCGAAGTACAGTTCAAAACTGGTTTTGACTTGCTGTGAGGAAATGAGAAACCAGAAACAAGGGAACATCAGCCGCAACAGTTTTGCAGGAAAAACTATGTTCTCTTTCCGAATTGTCCTGTGTGATTACTTCTACTCTCCTTCAGAGGACTTTGAAGCGAAAATGTTGGCTCACGCTGTTCCATACTATCTCTTCTAGAAATCACGGGAATCTTGTCCACAGCCTTTCCCGAGGAAGAAGTGTTGTCATCTGAGCTTTCAGTCAACTGAGATGAAGAGCCTCCTCCACTTGGAGCATTCCCTGGGGCCTTGCCAATTAGGCTTTTGTACATTGTCAAAGCCTGTGCCATCATGTTAGCTGGATTGGCAGTGGAGCTAGGAAGCAACAACGTTGTGCCCTGATGTAAATAGTAGTTATAATGAGAATACATCAGAATCATAACCTGTGCAATACTAAGTTGTTTGCAGGGAATATATAATCAAACAAAAACTCCAAATCATTTACCTCTTTGGCAATGTTTCCAAAGGCCTGGATATATTGTTCAGCAATCCTCAAACTAGCCGCCTGCATTCAAAGTAGAGGTGTACACCAAAGATGGGAAGTCAAAAAGGTAATTTGATAAGCGTCATCCTCTCAATAAAAAGGCGAAGAACATACATTCCACTATTTCACAGAAAGGATAATGACAATGCCTACAAAGATCCAAAGAAAGGCCCAATCTTAAGGGAGAAACATCCCACAATATGATCCATTCCATCAGACTATGCAAGATACACATTTCATTTTCTTTAAAAATAACTTTCTACTTATTTTCTTCAACCCCAATGTTCTTCCCACCTTTTTGGCTAATTGCAAATCTTTCCTCATCATGACTTTTCAAGACCATCCGCCTGCTGCACTAGTTTTTTCCTCTTGAAAGTTGACAGTACACAGCATAGATAGAGCACAAGACTACAACAGTTTGTAAGAAGAACCTTCCACGTTTAAAATCCTCATAGAATGGAGAAAACACTAGCCACTAAGTATGTGAGAGTTATCATTACGTGTAGTATCATTGCTAATTGATGGAATGTCTACATCAACAACACTGGGAATCCTGTAATTTAAGAGAAAAACTTACTTCAACACCTCCAGTCTCCTTAAGAGCATCAGATACCAGAACAATTCCTTTTGCTGTTGCTTGTGCCCTAGCAAGGATGGCTTCTGCCTCTCCTGTTGAGATGAAAAGGAGCAAACGGTAATAGGGAGAACCACTTAAGATGCTTGTGCAATTGAGTATATAACTACACCCCACAATAACACTGATATAGGCATAGTGCAAGGTATTTCCTACCAATCAGCTAAATAAGAGCTTATAAAATGGCACTACTGATATTATGTCCTCTGCCTATAACAATTTCGGGCAAAGATAATCAATTTCACAACTAGAAAGCCAAAGCTTACAACAAGATAAAAAAGGCCCTTAACTGACAATTTCATCAGTTCCTGCAAGTAAATTTCTCCTCTGAACAGAATATAAGTTTCTCTACTTGAAGCAGCCTTAAAATGAAGCATTGCATCCAGCAAACCGCAGATTATAGAAAAATTCTAACAAGATTATGAACATATTTCAACGGACCATGAGCTCTATTAACTTGATCCATCTTTGCCGCTTCTGACTCTAGGATTACAGCACTCTTTTTACCATCCGCAATATTGATGTTCGACTGTCTTTCTCCTGTTAAACATTAAAAGAATCAGTTATTCAATATGAGGATCTGCTCAGATTTTCCATGCTACAGGGGAAAAGCATATACCGAAAACAAGATGGTTAGAATATGGAGCCGACCCAAAGCGGAAGTATCATGGTAAATAATAGCAGTTGGCAATGAAGTAAGGATGCTAGTAATTACCGACCAAGAATGTGAATCAACTAAAGTGACCACAGACTCAATAACAATGAGAAAGAAAACAACTTTAATAGCTCATCATCACATCTAGTGAATATAAGCACTCAGAATACATGACTACATCACCTTCAGACTCCAGGATTTGGGCTCGTTTCTTACGCTCAGCTTCTGCTTGCATCTCCATAGCTTGCCTCACACCACGAGGAGGAGATATGTCCCCTAAAAAAGAAAGCACAGGGAAGCACATTTAAGAGATCCTCTAAAGTGTTAAATGGCCATTATAACAATTTTGGACAGGCTGCAACTTACGTATTTCATAACGAAGACATTTCAAACCCCAGTCTAAGGCAGCCACGTTAATGGACTCCTGTAAAAATAGTCAACCCATAAAGCACCAGCCTTCATTCTTGTTCTCATAGCTATACCATCTAAGTATATAATCATGTGATTTCAAATTTGAGATTCAATCTGTCATGACTATTCACTCCATGGACATCATCCAATCAATGAGAAGAAAAGCATACTACCAACCATAGCAGGGACAGACATAAACATAGAGAAGAACAGACAGATGCAGACAGGACTCCATCAATGGAAAACAGGAAGACGAATGGAGCTGTTCAGAAAAGGCTTTAACTCAGCCAGAATCAAAGAAACTGAGGAACTCTATGCTATCTACAACTTAGCTTAGAAGGACCATGCACTGGTAGAGTCCACGGGAGCAGAACTCACCACTATCTTTTCATTAAGCGTGTCCCGCTCCTCAAATGTCTTGTCAAGCGTTATTTTCCCAAGCTCACTACGCATCGTCGTCTGAGCTAGCTGAATAACTGCATATATGGGATTTTCAACGCCATAAGAAGCGTTGTAAGGATCCACAATCTGCGAAAACCCTATCATATTCAGCTCATTTATATATCTAGATATACCAAAAAAATGAAGCATTCCGTGAGAAAACACAAAACGCAGCATGACTATACCTTAACGTAAAGCACTCCGTCAATCAAAATGCTGACATTGTCTTTGGTAATAGCAGACTGGTCCGGGATAGGAATGGCCTCTTCCTTGAGCGAATGCACGTAAGCTATTCGATCGACGAAAGGAATCAAGAAATGGATTCCCGAAGTTAGGGTCTTCACATACTTGCCGAACCGCTCGATCACAAAAGCCCTCTGCTGCGGCACAATCCGAACCCCCCAATTCATCGGGGGCGTTATCTCATATCTGCAAACCCCAAGTTCACATTTTTCACAAAGCAAACACCAGCAGAAACCGAACGATTCCAACATTCGAATGCACAAAACACGAAGCAGCATCACATCCGCTAATCCACACGCCAAAGGCACAACTTTCGCAATCGCGAGCCGGTTTCCGAAATCCACCGAATGCGGCATTCGAAAATGCCACGAGCCCGCGATTTCCAGGGCGCTAACGGCACCGCATTACCAGACTACGCCTACGCTGACCTAGAATTTCATCGAGGAGGAGGAGCGGAGGGCGCAAATTACCCGGTGCTGGGGTCGCGGCCGACGCGGAGGTGCCGGACGGAGGTGGCGGCGAACGGCGGCGAGGGAGGGAGGAGAGGGGGCAGCGGGCGGTGGCGCGGCGGGAGGAACGACGGGGCGGTCGAGAGGGCGCGGGCGGCGGCGGCGGGGGAGGAGGAGTCGCGGCGGAGGTGGTGGGGGAGAGATCTCAGGGCGGGCCCGAGAGAACCGGAGCTCCTCCTGAGCACGTGATTCATCTCGCTGCTCTGTGCTCTGATCTGGTGGATGGCGAATTGGGGATGACTGTTGTTGTCGGAATTTAAGGAAGAAGAGCTAAGAAGAGCGTGTCGGAGTCACGCTGGTTTCGTGGGAAGAAGGGGGATTTCTCATGTAAAGCCCTAGTAAAACCTCCTTTCTTCTCTTTTCTACCTTCTTCCTTCTTCCTCCCCTCGTCGTCTTCCTTCTTCTTCCCCAAGCAAAGCCGAAGAGGTGGGGTCAAAGTCAGAGCATTTCTCCTCGAAAGTAATACCACCTAATGTAGGATTTATGGAACAATATCTTCTTCGAAATGACACCACCTAATGTAGCATTATGGAATTCCGACCAAGGAAAAAGTAAAAATTGCAGTGTTGCTGAATACATGCTATCTCTCATTCAGAATTAACAGTGTAGCATTATGAAATGCATGGATTAGGCCAATATGTATGATTTCCTATCGAACAATTTAAGATACGAAACGCATTGGTCAAACCAATATGTATGATTTTCTGTAGTCAATGAAAAACCAAAAAGATGATAACTATATCAAAAGTTTTAAAATTTGTCACGAATGCGCTAGACTTATTTAATCACATAATTTGGACTCCTAGAATATAGCGCCCTTAGGGCTTTCTATTTGATTGTATTGAAAGGCTCAATTCATTGGGATTTCCCTATTGAGCCAAGTCATTTCGAGACAAGCGGATCATTTATTATGAAAATGAGGAATTTCAAGAGAATAATTCAGTGTTTTTACAAAGTGGAACCATGCAGTACCAAATATGAAATAAATCTTCCAAAGAATAAGGCTTTTTTCAACTAAGCTTCTTTTAACTAAGTTAATTCATTTGGGACCCTGCAGGTCCACTCTTTTTCCTATTCAAAGATGCCCTTTGTCCCTGTATTTTCACATCAAGAATTCTTCGTCTGAGTTCATTTGGGACCCTGCAGGTCCACTCTTTTTCCTATTCAAAGATGCCCTTTGTCCCTGTATTTTCACATCAAGAATTCTTCGCAAACGAAGAGATGTCAAAGGGGCTCCTTCTTCTTCTTTTTTTTTTTTTTTTGATAAGGTTAAAGGGGGCTTCTTTTAGTTCTAAAATTTTCAAAAATGCATTAAAAATTTATCAAATCTGTCACAAAAGTGTAATTGAGTGTTGAGACTCATCAAATTCGTCCAATCAAGTTCTTTCATTACATGTAATTTTTTAAAAAATTTAGAACTCTATTGTATTTTCACTTTTTACCGCATTTTTTTAAAAATTTTGTTATTTGATTATACTTTTGTGATAAATTTTTTGACTTGATCCCACTTTTTAAAAATTTTAGAATTTAATTGTATTTTGATGATAAGTTTTAGAATTTGATTGCGTTTTTAAAAAAAATTAATTCTACTTTCGGAATAAATTCTAAGCCTTCCAATTCCTATGCATTTATCCAAAAAATAATTTAAACTCTCAATATTGAGTTTTTGTATCATAAGATATCTTTGATAAAAAAGAGGAATCTTATCCTTCGAGAGTGAAAATTTTCCAACGGAGAAAAAGATCTAATCACTTTGAAAGATTCGAATCAGCAGTCGTCTATACAATTAGTAAGGTCCGGTTGTTTTACTTCCCCATTACGCAATCCTTCCCAGGTCAATTCCAACGAGAAAGATTACACAGAAATCTGAATTGTAGAAAATGCATACTAGAAGCCACAGCCAAAAGAACTTTGACCTTGAATTAGATAAGCAAACCTACTGATTGTGTCTAAATTCACAATGAACCCACAGCTAGTTCTATCGATCCCGCCGTACCCGTCGCACTCAGCTGAGCAATGCAGGACATACATTTGCTTCCCCATTACGTGGAAAGATGACTCAATTTGAAAATGATACCACAAATGAAGAATCCCGATCCAGAACCGCTCCCCAGCACATCCAAAACAGGTTTTGCAACATAATGAATAACTGAATAAACACCAAATTGTAGGCAGAAAAACTCCCATAACACAAAATTGTAAATCTCATCCTCAACAAGATCACCAGAGTCTGCTAAATCATCCTTCAGAAGCAAATCCAACGAAAAAAAAGACATAATATAAAACTTGACACCGAAGGCTGCTAATACTTCGCTTCTCATTCTTCTGTGAGGATGGTTCCCTTCTCGCTGACATAAATACCATCGAGGAACTTCCTGATGTCCTTATTCTTCACATGGCATTTCTGTTACAAGACACACAGAAATTCAATCTCAGCAAAGAGCTTTTTCATCACGTGCAGGGGGTCATATATAAGCAAAATGACACACGTGCAGGGGGTCATATGGGGGTCATATGTAAGGAAAATGACAAGTGGGACGTACCTGGTTTATGAGAGCGCAAGACCGGGAAACAAGCTCGATGTCATTCCCATCCACGACCAGTTCATCCTTCACCTTCTCGGAACGGACCACAGATACTCCTTCAAGCATTTCCACCTTCCTCACCTGAGTAAAACGAGCAAAGAAAAAGATTATTTTCAGTTTCATCTAGAAACACAAGATAAGTAAAGTGAAAAAAACAATAGGAGTGAGCAAAATCATCAAATGATTTGATTTCGGAAAAACTTATTAATATAAGTCCTAACTGGAAAGCCAAAGTACCGGGCCGGCAGCCTCCATTCACCATACACGTATAGCACAGCATACATGTATAGCACAGTTGCATATATAGCAACTGTATAGCACAGTTTATGCAGTAAGTGTGTGCAATTTATTATGCTTTCAATTGATTGAGATCAGCTTTTGTCTATTAGCTTCTGCTGTCTGCTGTTTCTGGACTGATGTAAGGAATGAGTTTGTAACGAATCAGCATCAGTCCAGAAATCACTAGATGCTAATAGACAAAAAGACAACCCCTTTTGACCTCAATCGATTGAAAGCACAATAAACTGCACACTTACTGCACAAACAAACTTACTAAACAAACATCTGCACATAAACAAACTTACTGCATAAACCTCATCAAGAAAACAAATAGAACAAGGTCTGAACAGAACAGAACAAAAGTTATCTCTAGGTCTTTAGGCTGTTCATATGCAGAATTTCCATCGATGGATTCAAACAGTCTCTAGATTCCAACTTTTGAACTAGAGTTTAACGACAAACAGAAATCCCATTCCAACTTTTGAACTAGAGTATAACGACAGACAGAAATCTCAGTACCCGGTGAGGATAATACTTCAATCCACAGACCATTGAAATCAATACAAGAAAGCTATCTACGTGCTGTCAGATTCACTGAAATTTCACAATCAACCCTACCAGTCACACCGCGACTATCTCTTCGCTTTTAAATAAATTATTAAAAAAATTAAAAAGGGGGCATTTCTCACCTTCTTCTCGCCCAAGAAGTTGCGGATCTCGATGGACTTGTTCGAGTTCTGGATGCTGGCGTTGATGGGGAAGTGAGCGTACACGAAGCGCATCTTGTACCTGTAACCCTTGGTGACGCCGGTGATGAGGTTCTCGACGTGGCTGAGGGCGGTCCGGATGGCGGCGGAGGTCTTCCGGGTGCCGAACCAGGCCTCGATCCTGAGCTTCCTCTTGCCGGTCTCCTCGTCCTTGATCAGCTGGAAGTCGAGGTTGAGGTGCTTGAAGTTGCGGGTGAGCTTGCCGCGGGGTCCCTCCACCTCGATCACCTTGGCGTTCACCTTGATGGTGACGCCGTCGGGGATGTCCATGGTCTCCGAAGAGAGGATCGTCTTCATCTTCGCTTCGGGCGGCGGCGGCGACAGGGTGGCTCTGCGAAAACCGCGCGGCTGAGAGAGACTAGGTTGTTGATTCGCCTCGAAACCCTAGCGAGCGTGAGAGTGACTGGTTTTTATACCTGCGTGGAGAGAGAAAGTCTTAAGATCGAAATTGGGCCGGACTGCGTGTACGGCCCGGAACGCCACACCCGAAGGCTTTTCGTGCCGGGCCAGTACCGGCCTATGATCCGTGCCCGGGCCGGCACATGCCCAACTTCCATCTCTAAAAAGAGAGTGTTTAGGCAAAAAAAAAAAAAAAATAGAAAGAGTGTGTGAAGCCCGAAATGAGATGGGCCTGTTCGGGCTTTTCGGTCGGGAATATTGTTGGGCCCATTATGGAACCAGGGATTAGGGGTTGGGCTTGGGCAATTCAATAATATGGGCCTAATTGGAACTACAATTAAGTCCAATGGTGCAATTGCGCACGACGCGAAAAAGTTACTAAAGCGGTCAGTAAATGCGTATTTGGTAATGATTCTATTTTAGAAAACAATTTTTTATAAAAACGATATTTTCTAATTTTGTTCTCGGGAATTATTTTTGAATAAAAGAATGTGATTAGTAACTTTCGAAAAAAAAATTCCCAAAATAGAAACATATTTGATAGGATTCTTAGATTTTTTCATTTCTTTTAATTTTTTAATTCTTTTATTATATTTTTTATTTTTCTTTTTCTCTTTGACAACCGATTGGGCAAGCTTCGGCAAGCCTCGACCTTGCCTTGACTAGGTGAGGTCAACCTCACCCAAATCTGGCGAGGCCAAGCATGAGGCAAGGTTCCAACTAACGAGCCTCACCATGGCTCGGTGTCTCCAAGGGTCGGCAACACTCCGACGAGGTTGTCGGCCCCAGCGATGACCAAAAGGAAGAAGAAAAAAGAAAGAGAAGAATAGAGAAGAAGAAAAAAATTGTTTCTAGAAATTGTTCTTAAAAACAAAAAGCTATTTTTTTATACTTCTTGTTTTTGTTTCCATGAACAAATTACCAAATAGGTTTCTATTATATTTTTGTTCCCCATAACAAAAGAATAAAAATAGTTATTCTAGGGAACAGAAACAAATTTTAACAAAGAGGGCCTATATGAGAGTACGAATTGAACAGCACAAGAAACTCGAATCTGGCACTACACAACATGACTCTCTTGAAACCAACATGATTACCGACTTCACATGTTGTCACCCATTTCTTGTATAAACGAGTTGTTGGCACTATGAATCAAATATACAATATTTTGGCAACAACAAGAAGATACGGCAAGGTTCACCAACACGAATAGACACGACGTGAGTTTGTATGGGTTCTCTCTTTCGTTTTCATTTTAAATTATGATCAGCAACGCGATTTTTTTATTAGGTGTCCAAATGCCAACTTTCAAAAGTCATAGATAATGTCAGTTGCTATTAAGCTGACAGAGGGGGTACTATTCATTCTCCAATGCAAGCTAGTATTTTTCGTGTATTTGACATCGAATGGTATAAAAAAAAAAACAAGAAAGGTCATTTTCATAGCTTAAAGCGTGATTTAGCAGCCTGAAAATAAGCACTTTCAATTAAGCCGCGTGCAAAAAAAAAATAAAAAATTAAGCCACATGCCCGTCGCACTCTTCTAGTTCATGCGTTGATTAATTACTTCGAAATCCTGATTAGAACTCAATTGGCACGCGTGAGCAGATCACACTTGAAGAAATTAAGAAGATGATGTGGAAGTGGTCAGGTATACCCCACCACCATCTAATCATATCTAATCTACCAAATTATAATTCATGGATAGATAGGTACATTAGGAAAAACGAAGCCACATAGCTTCACAATAATATCTGACCTGGTCACGGATTAGACGTCCCCACGCCTACCTGGCAAATCTAGAAGGACCTGACATAGGAACATTGCACTTTCAAAACGATGATATTTGCTTTCGTCATGGATTGATATCATTCGGACATGCACCTCCTGATTTTCGTGTTTTCTTTTTTTTCTCCTTTCGTGGCTTTCTTCAAGGGATTTCGGCAGTTGAATTTGAGGCAAAAGTGCATTGCCGGCGATATTTCAGCTACCGCTTGTAGCCACCAGGACTTCAATTCGACTTAGAATAGGTTTCTTTTTGTCCATGACGATTAGCTGGACTGTCTATAAAAGTCAAAGGAGTCATTGACCTTACCTATGTTAGCAAAAGATGCAGTCGAGGCGAAAAAGTAACAAATGGCTAAGATAAAATGTCAGTACACGACAATCCCACCGCCCCATTGACATAATATGACGCAAGGACGAATTAATTGTAATGCGACGAAACATTAGTACTGTTTATATCCGGATTCGAAATTTAATTGATAAATCTAGTCCCTTATATTCTCAAATAGGCGCAATATAATCTTTTCTATATCAATTTCAATATACAACGTGGTTATTGTAATTTACAAGAAATCATACGTCCTTCTTTTTCTTTTTCTTTTTGCAAGGACCGCTTGTTTTATGCTCTCTACTCATTTTAGGGATAATTATTTTTTAAAAAATCATAAATCTATCGTATGGATGTTAATTTAGTCAAAAGCTCTTTAGTTTAATCAATTTTTTTTTGGTTGAAAGTAAATATTTTATTCATATATCAAGAACTCAAGATAGTACATGAGAGGTTCAAAACAAAGCAAATCCCAGACAAAAAAGTAGAACGAAAAAGCATGAAATGTCTTAATACACACCGTCTCATCTCACAAGAATAGATTCGTCTCGACATAAAAGCATAATGGATGGCATCCGATTACCGAATCTCATATCATGATAGGTGCACTTCATAATCTCCCGCTCCAAAAGCTACAATTTGCCCAGTGAGTGGCGCACGCTTAAATGCAATGTTTTCAACACCATCACCATCTAGAGACATCTAGAGACACAAAAAAACAAGTTGAACGGGCTCCAAAATCTATATATAGATTGGGAGAGATTGAATGAGCACATAAATGCCTCTAAGTAACTTCTCCCGAATCTTAGATCTAGTATATGAGAGCTTCCAAAACTCAGAGGAGTCTTATAACTGCTTCCAAAAAATTATGAACCCACCATATTCCTCCTCAATCCTATTGGACTTCTTGATTTGGAGCATACTTTTCGCTTACATTATTGGGAATCAATTTGACCAATTTAATTATAAATATTTCAACAAATTGTCAATATAATTATTCCAACAAATCTTGTCCAAAAGTTGCTAACGTGAATGTCAGGTATTTTACATGACACGACAAGTACATGAGAAGGCCGACACCAACGTAGACAATTTTTTTGTAAATATTAAAGGAAAAAAAAAACCGATTTTTTTTCTTTTTTTCTTATTATAGCTAGTGACAGTCATCAAGCCTACAAGCCCTCATTGGATCTATGCAAAGGCTTGTAGGTCCTTGCCAAGTGGCCAGCGAGGCGTCATCGACGCTCGCCGGTCTCAATGGAAAATAAATAAATAACATAGAATCACATAAAAAAATATAAAATTATAAAATTTCACAATTTTTTTAAAATTTTGTAACATCAATGTCAGCATTGGTCATGTCGCATATGACGATTGGTGTTTATGTCAACGATTTCTTTTGTCAAAATGGTTGAAAGGGCTACATTGACAAATTGTCAAAAAATTTAAAATTAAATTGGTCAAATTGAAATGCTTGGGACTAAGTTGGCATTCATACAATAGATTTATGATTATTATTATTATTATTATTATTATTATTATTATTATTATTATTATTATTATTATTATTATTATTATTATTATTATTATTATTTGTAATTTCCCTATCAGTTTACTACCTATTTCTTACCCTTGTCCCTTGCTCTTCATTATCTCTCTCTTTTCTAATCGTAACCCCTTATTATTAAAGAAGTTTCTCTTTTTTTTTTTATGTACCGGCATTACAATTTACATTGTATACGAATGCAGCTACTACAATACGAACACATAAATTACGTGGAGCTAGGGCATGGTACAGAACAAACGAAACATAACAAGTAAAAACATCACGTTAGCTTTCTGATTTCTAAAAGGTTGCTCAAAATGATGGATATCGTATTGATATTAGACTCTTGTAACATTAACCAAACCCAATTTTTTTTATCACAAAAATGTTGCGGAGACAAGATTTGAACCAATGACTTCAAGGTTATATTATGTCGATTTGAAACCTTTTTTATGCTCAAATACTTATATATATAATCTTTTTGATACAATAATCCAAGCAGAGTGCGAGTTACGCAAAATTGAGGATATTTCTGAGCCATTGCTACATAGGTTCCTAATTTTTGCTTTGGGCTCAATTTCGAAGGAAGATACTTCCAAGGTCTTAGGTTTTAGGTTCCTCCGTCATCACTTCGCTTTTCACGAGACCATTATGAGAAATGTAATTCTTCCATAACCCCTTTTTTGAGAAGGTGTAAGGTTCTAGATTCTTGGCGAGGGTCACCTAGCCCAGGTGAGGATTGGCAAGGATGGCCTCACCCAGGGCGAGGGTGCCCTACCCTCATTGAGCATCATTGGTAATTGGTAGAGAAGCCATTGGTGAAGAGGAAATGGATAACTAGAAAAAAATAAGGAAAAAAGGAAAAAAAAACTCAAACAAAAAAAAAAATGATGAAAATACCCCGAGTAATTGGAAAGTTGGGTCCTTCTTTGAAATTGACATAGTCACTTCAGACTTTTATTTAAAAAAGTCATAGTATTTTAGGTTTTATATGGAACAAGATTCACTTCGAGTCTTCATTTGGAATTTTCCCAATGCTTACATATAAATTCTTATTTATACAACAATCGACGCAAAGTGCGAGTTACGCAAAATTGAAGATATTTCTGAGCCATTGCTGCATAGGTTCCCAATTTTTGCTTTGGGCTCAATTTAGAAGGAAGATACTTTCAAGGTCTTAGGTTGTAGGTTCCTCCGTCATCACTTTGCTTTTTCACGAGACCATTATGAGAAATGTAATTCTTCCATAACCCCTTTTTTCAGAAGGTGTAAGGTTCTATATTCTTGGCGAGGGTCACCTAGCCCAAGTGAGGATTGGCGAGGATGGTCTCACCTAGGGCGAGGGTGCCCTGCCCTCATTGAGCATCATTGGTAACTGGTAGAGAAGCCACTGGTGAAGAGGAAATGGATAACTAGAAAAAAATAAGGAAAAAAGGAAAAAAAACTCAAACAAAAAAAATAAATGATGAAAATACCCCGAGTAATTGGAAAGTCAGGTCCTCATTTGAAATTGACATGGTCACTTCAAACTTTCATTTAAAAAAGTCATAGTATTTCAGGTTTTATATGGAACAAGATTTACTTCGAGTCTTCATTTGGAATTTTCCCAATGCTTACATATAAATTCGTATTTATACAACAATCGACGCAAAGTGCGAGTTATGCAAAATTGAAGATATTTTCAAGCCATTGTAGCGTAGATTCCCAATTTTTGCTTTGGGCTTAATTTAGAAGGAAGATACTTCCAAGGTCTTAGGTTGTAGGTTCCTCCATCATCACTTTGCTTTTTCACGAGACCATTATGAGAAATGTAATTCTTCCATAACCCGTTTTTTCAGAAGGTGTAAGGTTCTAGATTCTTGGCAAGGGTCACCTAGCCCAGGTGAGGATTGGCGAGGATGGCCTCACCTAGGGCGAGGGTGCCTTGCCCTCATTCAGCATCATTGGTAACTGGTAGAGAAGCCACTGGTGAAGAGGAAATGGATAACTATAAAATAAAAAAAAAAAAGGAAAAAAGGAAAAAAAAACTAAAAAAAAAATGATGAAAATTACCCCGAGTAATTGGAAAGTCGGTCATTCTTTGAATTTGACATAGTCACTTCAGACTTTTATTTAAAAAAGTCATAGTATTTCAGGTTTTATATGGAACAAGATTCACTTCGAGTCTTCATTTGGAATTTTCCCAATGCTTACATATAAATTCTTATTTATACAACAATCAACGCAAAGTGCGAGTTACGCAAAATTGAAGATATTTCTTAGCCATTGCTGCATAGGTTCCCAATTTTTGCTTTGGGCTCAATTTAGAAGGAAGATACTTCCAAGGTCTTAGGTTGTAGGTTCCTCCATCATCACTTTGCTTTTTCATGAGACCATTATGAGAAATGTAATTCTTCCATAACCCCTTTTCTTGGAAGGTGTAAGGTTCTAGATTCTTGGCGAGGGTCACTTAGCCTAGGTGAAGATGGGCGAGGATGGCCTCACCTAGGGCGAGGGTGCCTTGCCCTCTCCGAGCATCATTGGTAACTGGTGGTCAGACAAGCTTGTCTGGTAAAGAGGAAAGGGATAATTAGAATAAAAAAAAAGAAAAAAGGAAAAAAATTCAAAAAAAGATAAAAGATGAAAATATCTTTGAGTAATTGGAAAGTCAAGTCATTATTTGAAATTGACATAGTCATTTTCAAACTTTTATTTAAAAAGTCATAGTATTTCGGGTTTTATATGGAACAAAATTCACTTCGAGTCTTCATTTGGAATTTTCTCACATATAAATTCTTATTTATACAACAATTGACGCAAAGTGCGAGTTATGCCAAATTAAAGATATTTCTGAGTCATTGCGGCGTAGGTTCCCAATTTTTGCTTTGGGCTCAATCTGTAGGTTCCTCCATCATCACTCTGTTTTTGCGCAAGACCCTTCTGATAATTTAATGCTTCTCCAACCCCTTTTTTCATTTCAAGGCAACTAAAGGACAATTGCGTTGTCATTGTCATAATAGTTTGGCCCCGCTTTGTACTTCGGTTCGATCGTTAAGGAAAAGTCGTTTCCGAGCAGTCTCCACGTTCACTTCCGTTGTTGCCAAGTCTTTCTGAGAATTGGTGCTTCCATTGCCCCTTTCTCGTTCGATGAAATTAAGGTACAATTGCGCTGTCATACTCGGTTTACGGCGTCTTGGTGCAACGTCCGCGTCTTTTCTCTTTTTGGGGATTCGGACGTGAATCTTCCGGCGAGGTCGCGGGGAGTTGGGAGTGCTTTGAACCGTGGACTTGAACGCGCAGACCGGCCAACGAAGGAAAGGAGAAACGCGGGCACCTCGGTTTCGACGTTTGTTGGATGCTTGAATGCCCGTTGCTCTCCAACTTGGGAAGAATTATTTAAAAAGTCCCATATTTATTATAACCGCGTCAATTCAATTCAATTTTTTTTTTATTTCTATAATTCAATTTATCTAACCAAGGCTAATATGATACTACAGCGTTGACTTGAGATTTTTTTATTATCTTCTTTTCTTTAGTTTTTTTCCCTCCACTTAAGGCGAGTATGACCTTGCTCATCGCTGGATTTGGGTGTGAGGGGTTGCACATACTCACCTTGGTTAGTTAGGGTGTCCTGGGCCTTGCCTATGCCCAGCATGGATAATTGGGTGACCCTAAGTGGAAGAATTTTTTTTTTTAAATAATTATTTAATTCAAAAAAATATTGAAAAAAGTTAATGTGAGTGTTGGTTAACAAAAATTAGTTGAATGAACTAAATCAATATAAATGCAGAAGGCTTAAGATTAAATTAACACAATTACAATATGTTTATAACTTTTTTTTTATTAATCTTCCCCTTGAGCTCGTGAATTAAATCTCTCTTTGTTTACGGCCTCTACTCAATATAATCGAAGAAAAGGAGAAAATGTAGGCTTTAATTTTATCAGCAAAAACAACAATATATGTGATTTGTTTTTATAAAATACAATGGAAATTCATTTTTCTTTTTGGGGCCCCCGGGGGTGGTGGGGTTTTTGGTCTCTTTTGATTTCCATTTTGGGGATAAAGACACTAATGGGTTGTGTACACTTTGGTTTCCGTCGAATCACTTAAGTATTTGCAAAATGCTCACTTTGGTGCTAACTCGATCCAAGTTGGCCGGAAATCGATGTGGCACTTTTTTATTAATTTTTAAGCCGATGTGGCTCACCGGGAGAACACACCAACATCCTAACACCAAAACGACGCCGTTTGGTGTTTCCTCCAATTCAAAACCTAATCTCCTCGGTCATCACCGTCCTCGACATCCTTGTGCTCGGCGGCCACAGGCTTCGACCCCGACCTCGACCCCAACCCCAACGATGGCCACTCAATGGCGGCGGCTCCGACCTCGACCACGACCCCGACTCGACAATGGCCACTCGGCAGCCGCAGCTCTGACCCCGACCCCGACCGCGACGACGGCCACTCGACAGCCACGGCTCAGACCCCGACCTCGACCCCGACCCCAACCCCGATGACGGCCACTCGGCGGCCAAGTCCCCTAATTTCAATCCCCAATGAGTTAAACGCGTCGTTTTGTGAGGCCATCCATGTAGGACGCCACGTCGTTTAAGGCCTTGTCGATTTAAAAAAAAAAAAGTCACGTAATTATTTTGTTTTTCGCCAATGGCACCAAAGTGAGTGTTTTTCCTCCGATTTGGCACTTTGATTTTGATTTTTGAGATAATTTCATCCCTCCCTTTTTAGATAATTTCAAGGCACGTGTTCCTAAGGCGCCTCCATTTTATCCGCCAATCCTTTCATCCCTTTTTTTTGGGCCTTTCTGCCAAAGTGAATAGAACAAAGGAGGTGCAGCCGATGTGAAAACGGGCCGTTTCAACTTTTGTAATTATTTGACCCAAAAAACATTTTTGTAATTAAGGAACTTGATAAGCACTTCTTCACCTTGGCAATTAAAGATCTTTATAAGCACTCTTCACCTTGGCATTCTTAGGGCATCTTCTCCACTAATCTAAAAACATCTATCATTTTCAAATAAATAGTAAATAGTTTCAAGTCTCAATATGGCTAATGTAGATTGTTTTAAATAGATGCTAGAATCAACATGCACCGCATGTATTTTACAAATGAATTTGAGTACTTTTTTCCTTTTTTGAGTAACCGGTAGTTTTCTCTTTTTGGAACTTTTACAATTTTAACTATAATTCTTTTAATGAGAAGAATAAATTAAAGTAGAGAAAAGAAATGACTGAATTCCTTTGAAAGATAGCGAGTAATATAAGGATAAAATTCAGAAAGTCAAAAAGGGAGACAAACCTCATTTTTGACTTTAATAAATCACTGATTATCTTGCAGAGTGATATAAAATTCATGGATATTAATTACCAGATTACCCATCTCAAATGATCTCTTGTTTTTCTTTGTTATGATTAAGAAAACTCTTTTAAAAAAGGTTTTGATTCAATCAAATTGAAGATGAGGGCACTCTACTGCGGGTCACCTACACAGACCAAATGCCTAAACTAGATTACAAGATTTGTATAGAATTTCATGGATTTTCGAGAAGTTGAGTCTCCACCACCCATTCACCTAAATTACGCCAAAAATGGGGGAAAGTGGGTGGGCAATTTAGACCTTGAAGTGCCGTTCCTTCCTCTCCACGAATGAATGGAGAAAACCTTATTTATTCGATTCTTCCTTCTCTCTACCGCAGCTCTTTTCGATATTCAAGTTCATCCCTGTTCCCCATTCCTTTCCTCCCTCGCATTTTCCTTTATCCCCCGTTTATTCTATATATATATTTGTTTTGCACTCCTTGTCCTCTTTACTTTCCGACCAGAAAATCGGTGGGCGTAACATCCTTTAAACTTGACCGCAATGCCCTCACGTTGTCACGCTCCGTCCGCCTATAAAGCATAGTGTAATCGAAGAATCGAACCCTCGCGAACCCTCCCACGTTCTCTTTCTCTTTTATCAAATCGACGGCCCATGATGATTCTCTCCTTTATTCGAATGAAAACCTTAAAAAGGATTCGACAGGACCGTGCAAACCAACGAGCGGTGGAGAATATGATTTAATTCAATACAAATCGAAACATCTTATCGGAGCTCGACAAGTTGACATGCCACTAAATCTGAATCCCCTTCATGAGGTCATAAAAGCAGATTCATAAAAGCAGATGTCTCATTTTTTTCCCAAGTCATATCTTGAGGTTGACAATTCCAGATTATACCTAACTATTTTCGGCCCAGAAGATAAAAAAAAAAGAAATAGATAAATTGTTCGGTCAGAAATTATATATAAAAAAGAATTAGAAGAAAGAAAAAGAAAAAAACGAGCCCACAAGTTCTTGGCATGAAAGTTGAGATGTGGCTGGCGTTGGTCGCAAGCCGAAGGAACGGAGGTGCGTGCGTCCCGTCAATTACGTCCACAGAGCCGAAAGCGGGATCTGCCGCTGGTTTCTTCTTATGCCGATCCGCGCTCGCTCGTGCAGGCACCCACCGACCTACCGTCAATTCCTCACGTCCTCATCGAAGAATTCCCCGCTTTGACTCTCAGTTGATCCGTCGAGAATACTGCGTTTACTGCTCGATCAACGTTCGGGACACTCAGAACCGATTCCCGAATCGATTCGAAACCAATCCTTCCGGTCCGGTCTGGTCAGTCACCAGTCAAACATCTTTCGCCCCGTCAAAACAGCATTTCTTCTTCATCTCCGGCTCGTTTAACAGCAATCTTTTCTGGAAGCGAGTGCGCTCTTTAGTTTACTCTCGACACGGGCGTGCTCTGTCCGCATCTTGTCACGTTTTTGTTCAGTTGTTTTATTTCCCACAGCAATATTAATTTCCTCGACCCTTTGCCGGCCGTCTGAAGATGCGGCCGTGCTCGAGTGTGTCATGTCATCGGGGAACCAACGAGCCGGGACCGTCCGTCCTTCGCACACCAACCCACCGTCCGATGTGCCTTTTCCAACTCCTTTTTTAATAATGGAGCCAAAGAAGATAATAGAGCTATAAACAATCGATGATGTTCTTTTGCTTTTTAATAAATTAAGGAAATTTTGTTTTTCGTTTTGAAAATAATCACTTGGGTAATTACTTGCATAGACGTGTTTTAATTAAGATCGAGTAAATGAAAGTATTCTCAAGAAGATGTCAAGTTTAGTTCATTCAATATAATACCTAGAAAATTTTGGAACTTTCATTATGTTTTCTTTCTTTTAAAAACTCCAATAGTTGAAAATTTTGGAACTTTTATGTTCTTAAAGTGATTTTGATAGGATTATCGATTGATGATAGATCGAATATGATAGAGAAATGATTTGGTGATCATCTTTGATCTATTGTTGAATAAAAAAATTTTCTGAACAATAAAAATTAAATAATAAATAATTATCAATTATTATGGGGTTCATCCCTTCGAGAATTTATGATTTACATAATAGCAAAAAAATTGAAATGTTAACAAAGTCCAATAAAAAAATGGATCGAAGGATGTAATAAGTCACAAAGCAATATAAGAGCCAAGATGAATCCACTTTAATGCCTCCTTGCTATAAAAGAGATCACTCAATAAAGCAAAATTCCAAATAAAAGCCTAAAAAATCCAATTTTTCTTAAATAATGGCTTGGAATGATAATGTCAATATTAAATAATGGTACTTTCAAATAAAGGTCTTATCTCATGGGTTAATGACCAGCTAAATATTCCAGTCAATCAATCAAGTCTTCATCTAGATACAATTTTAATTTTAAGTTATTTTATATTTTTTTTCTCTTTTCTTTTTTCTTTTTGGTGAGGTCAATCTTGCCCAAATTTGATGTTGGCGGCCTCACCTTGGGTGAGGATGGCCCTCACTAGATTGGGCAAGGCAGCGTTGAGTTGACCACTGGTAAAGAAGAAAAAAAAACCAAAAAGAGGAAAAAAATTAGAAAAAGTTGAAGGATGAAAATGCTCTTAACTAGCCAGAAAGTTGGGTCTTTATTTGAAATAGATATAATTTCTTTAGACCCATATTTGATAAAATGATATTATTTCAGGTCTTTATTTAAAATAAAATCAAGTTTAGGTCTTTATTTGAAAAAGCTAATACATTTCAAACCCTTATTTTGGAATTTTCCCTTAATATATGATGACAAGTGATAGGACGGAAAGGATAAATCATTCAATGCGGCCTCTTAAAATGGCCAATCCGACGTATGATACAAGTTTCTAAAAATTGAATACCACAAGGCAGATTATCTAGCGTAAGATAGAGGAAATAAAGATACGATAAATCCATAAGAAGAAAAAACCCTTTTTTTTTTTTTTTTTTTTAACGGCATCGGCTCCTCTTTATCATCCACACTCCATCCGACGGCGGATGAAGATTCGTCGCGCGATCCAGTGACGACGTCACCGGTCACCACCGCCCGGCACCCGCGCTCTCCCCCCGCGGCGAAAAAATAATAATAAAAAAAAATTAAAGAAATCATTTTTGTGCTCAAAGGCAGAGCAAAAGAGGAGCGTAAAAGGGGGAGGAGAACCGCCGGTACCGGTACAAGTCCGTTATTTCCCCCCTTTCGCCCCACCATCGCCTTCCCTCCCCGGCCCCTCGATCGAATCGAAAAAGTTAAAACCCGCCGGTCACCGGCTATGACCCGTTCCCCGTTGCCGCCACCCCGAACCGTCGTCGACGTCGCCACCACCACCTCCTCCTCGCCTCTATAAAAAGGGATAGCACGACACCGAACCTTCTGCTCCTTCGTAACCACCACCGACCGACCGACCGACCGACTGACCCACCGCCAACTCGCCTTCGTAAAGCGCCTCCTCGGCCCTGTCGGATTCCCGCATTGCTCCGGCGCGAATCGTTCGGGCGCCGCCTGTTTTTGTCGTTTTCGCGATTTTTCTCTCTTTTGGTTTCCGTGGTTGGTGTGCGTGTTGTGTACTTATACCGAGGACTCGGTTTTTGGTCGAATCGGTTTGACATGAGGAAGGAGAGGAGGAGGAGCAGCAAGATGGAGGGGCGGGTGTCCCGGATCGGGAGCTACGCGATCGCCTCGTCGGTCGGCGATCGCCAGCACCCTTGCATTACCTGCACGACCTTCAACATTCTCGCCCCTATCTACAAGCGCTCGAACCGTCAGGTCCGCCCCTTCTCTCCGCGCGCTCGATGTCGGAATTCGAATTCTAACGCCGTCCGCGTCGTTTTTCTCCCGTTCGATTTGGTTTAAGTTCGTATTTTTCGACGCGGGCTTGCTCGGGATTCGAATTTTCGTTGCTAATTCTGGTTGAGTTCTGGAGTGACGCTTTGCTTTTTGTGCTTTTTTCTCTCGATGCTGCGGACGCAGGATCCGAGTTGTCGTGAAAGTGATTGCAGAGCTAATTGGCTCGCCAGGAATCATCGGATATTGGATTGGTTGTTGAATGAAAGGTCATCGATTATCTGCCTTCAGGTTGTATCTCTCGTCCATTGCTCCGTTGTTGATTGGATTGAATCCGGATTGTGGAAGGCCGTGACAATTCTATGCGGGCGACGATGCGTTGTAATGACTTTGTTTTTGTGGTTCTTTATTGTGAACGTCTGCAGGAGTTCTGGGTTGGCAATGAAGAGCTCGTCAACATGTACGAGAAGAGGCTGGGCGATGCTGGTTACACCAGTTACAAGCTTGCCCGGACCAACAACCGTGGAGATGGTATGTTCAATTTACAAGTTGGAACTTTTCTTGATTCCTTTTGGTGCGAGTTATAATCAGACTTTCCTTCGGTTCATGTATATCACCACCGGACCGTCCCTTGATTGAACTTTAAGCACTTTTTCGATGTAGTACCACAATATGCATTGATTAAACATTCAGTTTGAAGAAGTACTTACGAGTCCATAGTGAGTGTGTAGTTTCATGGAGGGGACTTGAATTTCTAAAAAGCATATAAGGAACATTACTGCTTTCCTACTTTTGTTGATGTTTGATGATGACCTTGAGATTCTTCATTGCTGGAAAAGCAAATTTTGTCAAGCTTATATCAACGAGAAAAATTTAATTTCAAAGATTAAGGAAAATAAATGGTTAGTCTGAGTTTGGTGGTTGTAGAATATGCAGGAAGAGACAGATGAGGATTATGTTAAGGAATCACTAGCTTTCTACACATAATCAGATATTTTTCTCAAGTTCATTGTTGGAAAACAAAAGGATTTGGATGTAATTTCGAGTCTTGGTAGTGGCTAAATATGCATAAGGCATGCATATTATTTGGGAGATTTTCATATGTTTGGGTAGTTTGGTGGTTGGCCCTACCAACTCTCATCTGTTCCCTGAGTAATAATTCTATTGTTGAATTAATAAATCTTGGATCAAAACTGGCCAACAATTTCATTGATCCTTAATCGTAATAAAGATTGGATGGTTAAAGTTTGCAAAGTGGCTGCTCTGCAAAGTTAAATTTTGGTGAACAATGCTGGGAAATATAGTCAGGGCTATTCGTTCATCTGGCATTTTCTTATTTGCTTTTGACTTATGATACAATTACTGGAGTCTGCAGGATTGCTGATTGCTGTTCGCAAAGACTATTTTAGAGTTATAAAATATAAGGAGCTACTTTTCTATGATTGTGGAGATCGGGTTGCTCAGTTATTACATGTTGAACTAGTTGCGCCCTTCCCAGAGTGCCGCAGCAATGATGTTCGGCAAGAAATCCTCATTGTCAACACCCACTTATTATTTCCTCATGACTCTAGTTTCTGTATAGTACGACTTCATCAGGTAAATATTTTCTTCTTCTGCTAATCTAGTCACCTGCTATAATTTCATTGGTTTTCTAGCAGTCCCATTAGCAATCATGCCTCAGCTCAAGATTCCTTTACCATCTCGGGTAACAGGTGTACAAGATCTTGCAATCTGTGGAATCATATCAGAAAGAAAACAACCTGAATTCCTTGCCGATCATACTCTGCGGGTAAATTAGTTCATGGTTTCACTTCCAGAGAGTTAAACATCTTTCTTGGAAATTGTCTTGATCTTTGTATCCTTTATCTGGTGCCCACTTCTCACAGCGACTGGAATGGAAGTAAACGTGGCCATGTTTATAAGTTCCTTAGGTCTCAGGGGTTTGTTTCTTCCTATGATACTGCTCATCAGTACACTGATGCAGATGCCCAGAAGGTTCTTTAGACCCGAATTCAGCTCTTTTGTATATTTAGTTATTTTAGCACAATCTCTATGCTTATTGATTTATATTTATATTTTTGTTGTTGTTCAGTGGGTTAGCCACAGGAATCATCGAGGAAATATCTGTGGTGTAGATTTTATATGGCTCCTCAATCCTAATAGCTACAGAAAATTACTAAAGACTAGTTGGATTGAGACAGTGTTTGGCATCTTCAAGGTAAGTTTCCAGTTTTAACCTATATACTCCTATGAATCATTCACAATTACTTGCATATATTTTAGTGCTTATTGTATGTTTTCATAAATAGTTTGAGATGTTTGATTTTATACATGTCCTGTGGTTTCTTTACTGAACTGAACTGAATTGCCACTGTCCTTACAGCAATTCGATGCATGTTGAAGGCATCTTTCCTCAACATGCGAGAATTTATTGCTTGGCATTGACAATTATAATTTGATATCATTTTCACCATAAGAGACATGATTTTAACAATAGGCACATGGAGATTTTGTTTTTTGAGGATCTGTGCATCCTCTTTGTTACTAATGCTGCACATATCCTCATCTGATTCCAATCTTAGAATGGTTTCTGACTTTGATTTTGTGTCTCCTTGACTTGACCTAACTATTTTTTATTTTTATTTTTTACCGATTGTGATCATGCAGATGCATTTTTGAAATTATGACAACAGTATTTAATCACAAGCTATCATGAATATTCTTTTATTATCTTAGCACACCTATGATTGGTCTAAAGACAAACAGTGCCTTGTGATTGCAGAGGGATTTAATTTTAGAGGTTGAGGCATTTTTTTTTTTTTAATAAACATTCAAGTATTTATACAGTTCTTAGCCAACTGAACACCATCTATTTATATTCAACAACTCTGATATATCAACTGATCAAGTAAAAGTAAGTTTTCTTAGGTTTAGAATCTTCACTATCAAAGCAGCTATTACTTGTTAATGTAGATTGATCTTCCTTTTCAGATCTCAACCATCGTGAATTAAATCTAATCCCTTTACCTTTGTGTCACTGACCGCTAGCTTTCTTTTGTCTCAGTGTTTACTGAGGGAAGCTTTGCTGACAGAAAATGGTGCTTTTGAAAATGGTGCTTTTGCGATTCTCAAGGCTGATAATGCTGATGATTTTATCACCTACTTGGGTTTCTGTAAAGCACTTAAACAGGTAGGGCATGTTATTTCTAATAGAACTGGTGTTTAGTACTTTTAGACTGATTCACTGGCATGTCAATGATATCCTTAATATGGAGAATAGTAGTCTAATAGTTGGCCACTTTTTTGGTAGTTCAAGTTGACAGGCCACAGCCATGGGCTTAGTGCTGAAGAGACAAAGGACTTATGGGTCCAAGTAGATATCGATGGCGATGGTGTTGTCAATTTTGAAGAATTTAAGGTAAATTAGATTCCCATTAGCTTGTGGAATTAGTAACTTCCATGCTTCTTCAAATCCACATATTCGGCATATTCCTTCTTGAAGAAACAAGCCTCTGGGTTTGTTCTCATTTCCAAATTCCACATATTCCTTTCTTCTTCAATTTGGTGTTCTCAGGAGCCACTGTTTTGTGTCATATTCTGTTCTGTGCTTTATTCTTCATTCCCCCCTCTCAAAAGAGAATTAATGGAACTTGCTTTTATCTCACTATTTTACACTATTGTTGTCCACTTGTGAGAATAATTGAAAAAGCATTTGCAGCTTATGCTTTCAAGAGTGTTTGCTTGAGACCTGATCAACAGATGGGTGTCCCGTGGGCCTGCCCCTAAAATTGGCTTGGCTGAATTTTAGGTCTGTGGGGCTAGATGGTGGACCAGGTCTCCACAAGTGCCGTGAGGTGCACCCCACCGATGTGCTGGTTAATAGAGATTTATGTTTTACTAATTACTTTACTGTTTAAAAAGTTTAAATACTAATATCATAGAGATAAATAGTAAAAAAAACTCGAGAAAAACTAAGTCCCTAAGATTTTTCTTCATTTTTTTTTCTTTTTCCATTTCTATCAATTCTTGTTAGCCACAACATTTAAAAATAAGAAGAAGAATTGTGGTCCAATTGGCTGGCCTGGCCTGCCCATGTTTTCCCAGGTCTGGCTGAGCTCACCCAATGAGCAGATCTCTTAATGACTATGCTTGATGAATTTAATGTCTCAAGAACTATGTCCTATCTAAATGAATATACACCTGCCTTGTTTTCCAATGCATTGTTTATGATAAATGTGGTGATGCAGCAACAAATCTGGAACCCTTCTTGGTCTGAGCAAAGGACTGAAGAGAAAAGCAAGTTTCAAGATGGAAAAGGGTGTCAGAAGCAAACAATTGGTTTCAGTGTGAAAAATGCAGTTCTGTTTCCACCTGAAGTGGAGAAAGGAAGGTGGCCTGAAAACTATTCTCTCTCCGATCATGCTCGACTTACTGTGGTGTTCTCACCTATAAAAATGCCTTGCTCACAGTTAATATCCTGACACTGGTCTGGTGCATCTGGCCCCTTGGATTTAGGGTCCAATGCAAGGAATAAGATATGATCTCGAGGGCCAGTGAGATTGGAAAGATCTTGGTCTAGCTCACTACTTGGAGTTGGCATATCATTACATTCTCCTAATGCCAAGGTATAATTATGACAGGATCACGGTATTCTTTGCCATCCATGAGCATCTCAGACCCATGCCTTTAGTGGACTAAGGGACCCAGTGAGAAGCTCATTTCAGTTTTATCATTTCCCTCACCCATTTTTCAGATAACTTCACCATCTTTATCAGTCCTCGTGTGTTGTCACATTTCTGCTCCATGACTTCCTATACCCACTTATTTTTCGAGAGTAGTTATTATACTGGATCTTGAAGCCTTCGGGGTTTTGCTCCCATGGGTCTCGATGCAATTTTGGGAAAGCCAATAGAAGCGGCGAAATAAGGAAGGAGAGAGAGATACATGAATAATTCAGAGAAGTAGATACCTGTACATTCCACAGGTGAAACGTAGTCTGTACATGAGAGATTTAGGGATTTTTTTCTTTTTTATTTTTTCTATGTTGCGAGAGAGTTTTGTTTTGTTCTGGCTGACTACTGCAGATTGTAATTGTACAGAAACAAGCGATGATATGCTCAATATACAGAGGGTTTCTGGGGGGATTATTGAATACATGGATTTGGATGTATGGAGCTACGCCTCTTTTCATAGTAAATTCAATCGTTTGTGTCTTCATGGACAGATACAAAATGTTCACGGGAATTTTACGAAGCACAATTCCTCATTCCTATTTCATTCACCGGGCGTTTGTGACTTCAAGTAGACGCCACTGACAGTTTCATGGTTCGATGTAGTATAAAACGCCCACAAGCGACGTTATCTTTTTTTAATGGATGGTTAGGATAAGGATGGTTTGACAAAGCTTTATAAGCCCTGAAAGCCAAGATGACTTGAAGTTAGGCTAGTTTGTGTAAGGGGCTCCTTAGTTTCAAAAGTCGAGTACTCTCTTTGAATTTGCTACGTAAGCTTGACTCGCCTCTTTGAAGTGTATGGGAATGGTGGGTGTGGAGATAGTTGTCGATGGGTAAATAAAAATGTAGGATAGAATGCAATTATCACCGAGGTATAAAAGACACGCCACCAACTAAGAAAGAAAATTGGGATGAATGAAGTTTACCACCAAGGCTTAAAAGGACAAGCCACTCATCAAGGATAAATGATTTGATAGGAGAAAATCACCATCAATACTTAAAGGAAAACCATAGCCGAGAATAAAGTATTTTTTAGCTCACCACCAAGGAGTAATATACTCTCCATGGATAATGAAATCAATAAATGAGCTAATCCAATTTTCAATGATATTCACTCGTACAAAGGAAAATCTCATATATTTTCATTAATCAAAATCATATATTTTATAATTAAGAACTCCTCTCAATTTATAAAATGACTGCAACATAGGAAATAGACAAACAATTAAGTAGACATTGGAACTACCCAAACATTAAAGGATACGGATACTAGAAAGACCTAAGAACCTAGTGCTTTGACTCTTGAAACTCACATACATATAATAATTACTCCTAGGAACTTAGAGATGCAATTAAGGACATGGGGACTCGCTTTCTTGATTCTTGCGCCTCCTATTGTCAAAATTTGTCCACCAACCTAGACCAAAAAATAATCACCTTAAGAGTTCATCAAATATCTACGGACATTGTCTAGAATAGCCTCCTATCGATGTGGTTGTTGTTCGGCTTTGATATTGACAAGGAATTTGGTGAATCGACAACTTTTTAATTAATTTTATGATAGATAGTTTTCTGCATTGATATTTTCATTCCTAGATTAATTGAATCACGTCGTGCCCAAATTTAGCCTGGGCTTGAATTGTTATTGATGGTACTGAGTTTGTTGATGGAACTAAGTTGGATGCTCTAGCATTAGGAGTTACGTTTCCTCATTCCGGTGGACAAAACCTGAAATGTAGGTAAGTATGTCAATATGGATCATAAATTAATTTCTTAATTTATATTTAAGGGTTCAACTGTTATATAATTTAACATATTCAATAAATGAGTCATAAATGATTTAGAATGGTAAAACCCAAAATAATATGAGCATTAAGTGGGTTCATAATTTACTTAGACCTAACCCACATAATTAATATAGGTCTAATTAGACCATTAGTATAATTAAGGGTAAGTTGGTAATGCTCATGTTTCTCTCTCTTTTTTTTTTTGGATTAATATTCTAAAATATTCCAAACTGGTACACATGCAACAAATTTACTAAAAACTAATTTTTTTGTCACTAAAAACTCCAAAATTGTATATTTTTGACAAATTTACCTGAAATTGGTACACTTGCGATAAATTTATCTTATGTTAGTTTCTGTTAAATTTTACTATCAAATTACTAAATTGGATGGCATATGATGATTGACTAGTATATTAATTTGCGATTTTACTCTCCATTTATCACAATTATATAATTTTTGTTATTTTTTATAGTATTAATCCAATTTAACAAATGGTGTATTTATCACAAATGTATCAGTTTATAGTTTTTGGTAGTTGAATAAATTAGTTTGAAGTAAATTTGTCACAAATATCCGGTTTTAGGTTTTTAATGGTTAGTTTAAGTAAATTTGTCACACATGAACTAGTTTGAGATTTTTCATGATCAAAAAATTAGTTTGAGATAAATTTGTCATATATGTACCAGTTTGAGATTTTTTATGGTATTAACATTTTTTTTTTTGGAATAGAAATCCATTTGTGTACTTTTTTGTTCTTGTGAACAAATTTGTTCCCGGAAATAGATGTGGAATAGAATTAAGAAGAAAAAAAGATTTCTTTGTTACTAGGAACAATTTAAAATCAAACACAAATTATTTTTTATTTTCTTTCCTTTCTCTTTCTCCTCCTTCTTCTTCTTCTAGCTAGTCGTTGGCTTCGGCAATGGCCAATGACTGGCGATGGGTGACCTCGCTGGCGACTGGCTATAATTACCATTATTTTGCTTAGAAACTTGTTTAGGGAACATAAATTGAAAAAGTTGTTTCTAAATAGAAATTATTCTTGAGAGCAAAAATATTACCATATGCACCATAAGTATATGAATCTAGTTAATCTCTAGCTGCATAGGAAGTGTGACGAAATTCTTATATCTCACTTGGTTAGGCTTGTGACGACTCTCGTTATAGGCTAAATGGAAACTTTAAATGATTACAATATTGCATGAGATAAGGGTTTGGGAGAGTTTGTGCCTGGTTAAGGGCCATTAGCCCATCTTTAGGCATTACCTCTAAACATTTCTTCCATTTCCGACATCGAAGTAAACATTTGGGAGCTCGTTCACTTTGCAGTCTCATCTCAATTTATGTATGAGTTTTCTAAAATTGGAATAAATATGAAAATACTTAAAGCAATATAAATTAAATCGAGCATGAGTTGGGTTTAGATTAGGTTTGGCTATGGATGATTAAATTTGTGTTATGTAGAAATTGATTAATTTGAATCGAATGATTTTACTACCCAACCTTCTTTTTCGAGGGGTCTGGATGCAGGTGAGCGGAAGAGGATTATCTATAAAAAGTTGCCAATTAATGTGAGAGAAAAAAATATTTTAACAATATAAATCAAATTTATTATGAGTTGGGTTTATATTAGGTTGGTTATAGATTACTAAATTTGAATCGTATAGAAATTAATCAATTTGGATCGGACTATTTTAGTACCCAATTATCTATAAAATGTAGCCAATTAACGCGAGTGAAAAAATAAAAACAACTATGGGGTGAGAGAGGCTCGAACTCTCGACCTCAGGATAACTCGTTAAGCTATGAGACCTACGCGCTAGCCAACTGCGCCACCACCCCTTTGCTGCGCCATCACCGTCTTTAAAATATTTAATCATTGAAATCTCGTGCGCCCCCACCACCTTCTCTCTCCCCGTCTCGCTCTCTGACTGTGACTGTCTGACTTCGAAGCATCGAACTCGAATCGGGCAATGGCTCGCCAGCCGAGGAACGGCGCTCTCCTCGCCGCCCTCCTCTTCCTCGCCGCTTCCCTCCTCGCCGCCGCCCACGGCCGCTACGACCGGGCTTACGCCGACGAGCTCCTGGGCTCCGCCAAGCGGGACCAGCCGTGGCTCACGTCCGTCCGGAGGCGAATCCACGAGTACCCGGAGCTCCGGTTCGAGGAGCACAACACCAGCGCGCTCGTCCGGGCCGAGCTCGACCGGCTCGGCATCCCCTACTCCTACCCCCTCGCCGGCACCGGCGTCGTCGCCGTCGTCGGGTCCGGGTCGCGGCCCGTCGTCGCTCTCCGGGCCGACATGGACGCCTTGCCTTTGCAGGTAAAAAAAAAAATAAGGAAGCCCCGCTGGTGTCCCGACATGATCGATCGATCGTGGTAGGACTGTACTTGGTTCTTTTGCCCGTCCAGAAATATGCTTGATGTATACTTTCTTATTCAAATATGGTATCGGAGATCTGGTCAACGCCGAAAAGCTAAGATCTTGATAACTTGGTTTGTGGTATGTCCCTCCTTGTTGTTCCTGTGGTAATCCCCTGCTTTGGCTGTCTATTTGAAACGCCTGAAAGCTAATGTCTCCGAGTATTACGTGAATGATACCTTTGAAAGTATGTCAAGAAATGTGTGCGGTATGAATTATATGGGTGCCCGCGAATAATGACTATCTGCAAGTGTTTGACGAGTTCATTTGATCTTGTTCTGGTTGTTTCTTTCAAACGTTTTACATTTTTGCCGTTCTGTTTTTGTGTTATCTGTGGATTTGCTTAAAGGTTTGGTCAATTGTGGGAGTGTAGGAACTTGTTGAGTGGGAACACAAGAGCAAAATTGATGGCAAAATGCATGCTTGCGGGCACGATGCCCATACGACCATGCTTCTTGGTGCTGCAAAATTACTGAATCAACGGAAAGATGAACTTAAGGTCAGTGTTTACTTGCAGTCAATCAAATGACAGTCTTTCAGTAGAGTTGGTGAGAGTTGTGACGGTAGTGTGCACTGAAATTTTGTGGCATATAATGGCACTACTTGTCATTTTTCCTACTTTGCCATTTAGACTATAGAAGTAAAAGAACTTGTTTGCTTCTCTAGGGTTTGGAGCCTATATTACTTTGTTAGTGTCCCTTTCACTGTATAACCAAACCTTAATTTTCAGAAATTGAAGCCCACATGTTGAGTCCATGCCTCTGCATTGGGTAAGATTTCTCTGCTGGGAGCCAACAACAGGGTACTTGGCTATTTGCTCTGTGCACTGGACTTCTTTAAGTAGACAACTTAAGAGTACTCTACTTAGAGGCCAGGGGACTATCTTGAGATTGCCATCCTTCAATTACTGTGAGTTGGTTTGCAGTTGAAAACTTTGAAAATGTCAATTCGACCTACAAGACTCTCCTGAGTTACAAGTGTTAGGCTCAGAGCTAGTGTGGCACTGACTTAGATCTGGTGAAACCAATTGCCTAATACCCAAAAGACGACGCTAGCTAGGACTCCTTTTTCCAGATTCAGCTCATCTCTATCTTCTGTCTTGATGGGTTTAGTCTTTCGGACTTCAGGAACTCTGATAAACCTGGAAGTAACATTCTTAATTGTGCAAATTTTTCAGCACAATGACGTGTCTATAACTATAAGGATGTTCCCAGTCGCCAGATTTTGTTATGGACGGTGATTGCATTACAATTACTCTCATATCGATGATGATGCAAATGTATAAGTTTATCAGCGACAGAATTATTTTTCTTTATTTATCTCATCTTTTCAAATCTTGTCATCTATGTTGAAATTTCTTAACTACTTATGTAAGAAGGACATAGAAATTTGAATTCTTCACCTTGGTCAGGGGACTGTAAGGCTTATTTTCCAGCCTGCTGAAGAGGGTGGAGCTGGTGCTTCCCACATGATCAAAGAAGGCGCGCTGGGTGATGCCGAAGCAATATTTGCTATGCATAATGATTATACAACGCCCACAGGAACCATTTCTTCACTTTCTGGCCCAAACTTAGCTGCTGTTTGCATGTTCAAAGTTAAAATAGAAGGAAAAGGCGGGCATGCTGCAGCGCCTCATAATAGCGTGGATCCAGTACTCGCTGCTTCATTTGCCATCTTGGCACTTCAACAGCTTGTCTCAAGAGAAGCTGATCCGCTTCTCAGTCAAGTATGTATCTTTGAGACTCTGTTATGTAAAAATTTGGCTTACTCCACTGCATGCTGCATCATGACATTGTAAAGAATCTTGCAGTAGTTGACTAGCTAAAATGAATTTGCTCAGAGCCTCTGCATCATGACACTATAGAGAATTTTGCAGTAGTTGATTAGCTAAAATGGATTTGCTCAGAGCCTCATCAGCTGGGTTTTGCACCCTCTCCAAAATGGTGCCATAACAGTGCATGAAGTATGTTTTCTTTACAAGTTTCTCTGTTCTACACTGTTGATGAATCTTATCTCATATGCATCTTTATCTTATCCACTCGTCATTCCACATCAATGTGGCCTCACAAGAGCTTTACAGACATGAACTTTGTGTACTAGCTACATTTTCAATGCATTTTCATCTTAAAACCACTCTGCTATTATGAGTTAGTAAGTTATAGCTCATGCATCAGCTTCATTCATAGAGTGCCTTTCAGTCACCAGCTTTATTTTACATAGTCACGTATCCCATAGCTTTGGGTTCTTGGACAGATTGCATTTTGTTTGAGGCAGCCATGGAGCTACTATTTCTGTGACTCAGTATGCCGTTCTTGGTCAAAGTATGTTTCAGGGGATTTAATGCAATCATTTTCTTTTGTTTGAAGGTGCTCTCTGTTACTTATGTTAGAGGTGGGAGTGGATTGAATATAATTCCTCCAGTCGTCGAATTTGGTGGCACGCTCAGGAGTCTAACCACTGAAGGCCTGCAACAACTCCGGAGGAGATTGATTGAGGTATGCATCATAATATGTACATTTATCACTTTCATTACTTCAGATGCAAAGGCAGTCTTTATTCGAACACTCTTCTTCAAAATTGCATCGCTCAGTAGATGCAACCAGAAACCTCTCAACTTGTTATCTCCTTCATTCTTTTTTAAGTGCATATGGTGAATACATAACCTCACCACAAAACCTCCAACTCCAAGAAAAGAAATGCTATGTAAATAATTGCACAAAGCTAGCTGATTCATGTTGACATTATTAGGCATTCCCTCCATTTAAAAAGAACTTTTGCAGGTCATTGAAGGTCAGGCGGCTGTGCACAGATGTAAAGCCTATGTCGACATGAACGATGATGAAAATCCAGCGTATCCAGCTGTTGTGAACGATGAAACCCTAACACTGCATGTCGAGAGGGTCGGGAGGCTTCTGTTGGGTCCCGAAAATGTTAGGGTGGGTAAGAAGGTCATGGCGGGCGAAGATTTCTCCTTCTATCAAGAACGGATTCCTGGATTCATGCTTAGCATTGGGATTGGAAATGAGGATGTGGGGTCGGTTCATTCCCCGCATTCCCCTTATTTTTTTCTCGATGAGGATGTGCTCCCGATAGGAGCAGCGGTACATGCCGCTTTGGCAGAAGTATATTTGTCTGAGCACCAGCACTCATCTGTACAGTGAAGAAATTTATTGAATGACGTGAGTAGGCAAATACGGAGTTTACCGTACTTGTAACCCCTAATCCTGTAATGTACTTATAAAATAAAGGCTCAAACAGAATATCGTGGGGGTAATGTTGGTTCTGTCGTTGCTTTGGAGACTTGCCATTGACGTCGCCTTTTGATCGTATCACCTGCATTCAACGAAAGGATTGATATGCTGTCAGTCCTCTTGTAAGACACCTCGGCCATGATTGAGAAGTTAGTCCTGCTGCAGAATATAATTCGCAAAGAAACATTTAACGCAGGACATCCTCATTCCTCATAAAATTAGGTTGATCTGAGTCTGCTTGGTCCTGCATTTGGCACCTGAACGTGTCCTCTCTCCCTAGAGGGGTTTTCTTGTGACCTTAATTCTAGCAAACCGATCCTCAAACTAACTATACCTACCAGCCACTCACAGTTGCCCAATAACTTCAAGGGTGATTTGGTACTAGGGGGAGTATAATGTCACGGCCTGAAAGAAAGCACGGACAAGGGAACACTAGATCGATCGGCCTGTGACAATTGTCTATAGGAAGTTTGACTATAGTTGCCTCCTGCTATCACTTTCGAAAGAAAAGGATGTGGTTTAATGTCTTAAGTGGCTAAGCAGCCATCTAGATTCCACAGACCGCCCATGCCAAACCAAAGAGGCGAGTATGCACCTTGCCTCCTGCCATCACTTTCGAAAGAAAAGCATGTGGTTTAATGTCTTAAGTGGCTAAGCAACCATCTAGATTCCACAGACCGCCCCTGCCAAACCAAAGAGGCGAGTATGCACCTTCCTTAGAATCTCTTGATTTAATTAAGAAAACGAGAGGTTGGCAAAGAAATAATTTGGAAAAAGTGAGGATCCATCAATGGAGGGTCAACCTTTTTCTGTGGCCGTTCTTTGGAGACTTTTGCATCTGATCAGCTGGAATATTTCTTCACCAGATCTGGATATTGAGCAGCCTAAGTTGGAGTGTTTGATTGGCGTCCCATGCTGAGTCATTTACACGTCTTTTTGTCTTCGACTTTTGTAAGTCTGCCTTTCCTGTATTGGCCTTACACGTCCATTTTCTTTGCTCTTGCAATTTTTCCTTTAAAAAGAAAGGAGAGAATTTGGGAGGAGGATGAATTTTAGATTTCGCTAAAAGGGGTTTGTCAACAGACATTAGCGGTAACAAAGACTCGATTACACCACAGATTAACAAAGTCATTGTGTCAAATTCTTGTTGAATGCATCACTATGTCCACTTAACCAAATGCTCGATTTGAATTTACTACGCTATCTTATTGGTCGTATCTGTTGAACTGCGTTTGGTACGCCTAAAATCACCCATCAGTTTAATAGAAGGAAATTTGTGCCCCGAATCAAAATCAATCTATTTCGTGGGTTAATGCAGTTGGGTAAGGTGGTGAAAAATCAATTCGGATGGAGAAAGTGGGTAGAGACTAACAAAGCCAATGCCATAGCACTTTCGGATGACCTGAAAGTGCAGACGAAGAAAGAACTGAAAAGGGGAAAAAGGGGTTAAAAATGCTTACTTAATTGACATAAGTTTTCTTTTGTTAAGGAAACATGTGGTATCAACTTTCAATGCACAGTCATTCACACGCCAAACTTTGTTGGCTTTTCCCGACCTCCACGCTTCAACAATCCCAGCTCAAGCTACCGAACGAGAAAGCTTTACGTATTTGATGGCGACATTTTAATTTCTTTTGAGTAAGTTGGCAAACATAGTAGTAATGATAATGGTGTACTCTTCCATATGACGTGTCTGCATATGTACTTCTATCATTTTAGGAGCCACAAAGTAAGAGCACGAGAAGTTAAAAGCTGTCATTTCTCAACTCCACGCTGAATCAAAGCTGGGGCCCTGTTATATAGCTCGAGAGGCAGACAGATCCACAAAACCATACAACGTCCGTTGGCCAAAGACGAACCATACCATACATTGAAGTCACCTAAAAAGCTATCAAATCATTTGTCTCTAGACACTAGCTGCCTAATCACTTCGTTGATACTTGCTACATAGAAAAAGAAAAAGAAGAGAGAGGAAAAGGACGATTTATTATATCGTGTAATTGATAGGACCCATTTGATAATATATGTGTAAAACGGTATGATTGTACCTAATCAAACTCTATTTGAGATTCAAATTTTGCACCTATTAGTCTTGAAATTTCGCATCGTGCACCACCCACCAAGCATGAATTCAACTCTTGCACCTTCCATATCCCATGTTATGTGCAGAAGTATAGCGCAGGTGCCAAAATTTGGCACAAGCGGATAATTTCATGTCAAGTTTTTGGCACTTGAGGTGTCCGGCACTACCGTGTTATATGACCTAAACCATAAGCTCTTTTTGGCCAAGGGACAGGCTAATTGTATTGCTTAAGACTTAAGGATATGTTTCTATTATTTTGGCTAGGAAAAACTGATTAGGTTTAGCTTTTCTTGCTATTGTCCATACATGACCCACACATGTGCGTGACCCTTCACCACCTTTTCATGAAAGATCTACCAATCGGTGGAAAATTCTCTCACTCTCTCTCTCTCTCCTCTCTCTCTCCTATAAATTGCAAACCATGCCTTCACTAACTCCTCCCTCCACTTCCTACCTCCTTCAGCCTTTGAGGAGATGAAGAGAATCCCAAAAGAATTATTAAACTAAGGAGGATCGATATTCTTTGCACATTCTTGCTAGTGGCATTCCATGTGCCTTGGAATCCAGATAAGCCTGTCTTTTGCAAATTGCGTTGTGTCAACCGAAAGTCTAAACTATATCTAGGTTACTCTCTCTAGGTATTTATACTACTTACTTCAAGCAAGAGGGGGTTCATCATTCGGAGAGAAGATATGGGTGAAGAGGCCAAACAGGTGATGGGATGATGATTTTGGGTTTTGATTTCCTTTGCATGCTTTTGCCTTTGATGAAGCATAGTGTCATTCTTTATCTAATAGAACTCTTTTTAAGAACATTGCTTTATGTTGATTAGCAAATCCAAATTACCAAAAGGTTTGGGTTCAATTTGTCATGGTCATTGAAATGAATATAGATTTGTTTCATCGTGCATATGGATTCTTAATCGTCTTTTTTTTTCACCTATCTTCAACTCATGTACATTGAATTATGGGCACATAACTTGATTATGAACCTTAATTAATATTCTATTTGCGCCTACGTTTTTCCCACACGATGTATTAAATTATTGGTGAAATACTTCATCAGGAAGAAGCAAAGGTAGAGGCTAAGCCAGAGGAGAAGGCCTCAGAAAAGGAGGAAGCGAAAGTGGAAGAGAAAAAGGAGGAGAAACAAGAAGAGCCAGAGCCACCTTCTCCCCTCATTTTGTCAGTGGAATTACACTGTGCTGGATGTGCCAAAAAAATCCAAAGGTCCATCATGAAAATTCGAGGTAAAAATCCCGAAATTAGACTATTATTATTTCCGTAGTCCAAATTTCAAAATTCTCGAATTAATGATTCAGCAATAAAATGAGTTTATTTGCGGTATATCAGTTCTTTTATGGTCTAGTAATGGATTTTTAATACTCACATTGTCTTCTTTTTTATCTATTTCCTTTTTTTTCCTTAATTTCAGGAGTTGAGAGAGTTGAAATTGATATGGGCAAAAACCAAGTGACTGTAAAAGGAGCGGTGGAACCTCAAACAGTGTGCAATAGAATCACTAGAAAGACCAAGCGAAGAGTCGACGTGATTTCTCCGAAACCGGCGGCAGAGGGCGAACCACTTCCCCAAATTGTCACTTCACAGGTCTCATTGGATTTGATAGTTAATCATCGAAAATTACCACATGATTAATCCATACTGATGGTGAAAAGATAAATATAATTACCCAAATTAGATTATGCAAATTAAAAGGAAAAAAGGGTTGTAATTTCTCTTTGTAACTAACGCTTTTTGGTTTTTTTTTTTTTATTTTTGGTTTTTTTTTTTTCAGGTTAATGGATTAGTGACTGTGGAGCTAAGTGTCAACATGCACTGTGAAGGCTGTGCTGAGCAACTCAAGAAGAAGATACTCAAAATGAGAGGTATGATCTAGCATATGCGTATAGATATCATTACAATATGATTAGATTAGATAAAAAAAGAAGAAGTGAGACTTAGGTAAATTTGAAACATTTGTTCATATTGGATTTCCCAAAAATTTGTTTGTCATCCTTAAATAATGCGATGCAAATTATACACCTTTTGTGGGCAAGTTATCGTATTATAAATTTATATCTTTTTTACTTATTTGATGTGTTCATTTGCTCTTTATTAATCAACAGGGGTTCAAACGGCAGTAACAGAGTTTAGATCGAGAAAGGTCATGGTGACAGGGACTATGGACCCCAACAAACTTGTCGACTATGTCTATAGACGGACCAAAAGGCAGGCCAAAATAGTCCCCCCACCGGAGCCGGAAAAGCTAGAGGAGAAAAAGGAGGGAGGCGAACCGCTGGAAGAAGTGAAGCCGGAGGAGAAGAAGGACGAAAACAACGGGGGAGAGAAAAAGGAGGGGGAGAAACCGCAGGAAGAAAAGAAAGAGGGAGAGGGAAATGACAAGCCTGAAGGGAAACCAGATAAAGCGCAAGAGGCGAAAAATGAAGGCGAGGGAGTGGAAAGTGTGTTCCTTTATGACGATGATGTTACGAGGAGGCTGGTGTATTATCACCAGCCACTTTACATTAGCGAGAGTCTCCCGCCACCTCCTCAGCTCTTCAGCGACGAGAACCCGAATGCGTGCTGCATCTCTTGACGGCGATTATTATTTCAAATAAGCTGCATCATATGTTGAGGTTGAGTTGAAAATATATGATTGTTGATTTTCTTTATGGTTGGGTGTGTAGGGAAGAGGAATAATCAAGTCCCAAATAATGGGTATGGCACGCAATCCCTTTTTGTATTTGTGTGCGCTTGACAGTTGTAAAGATGGTGTGGATTATGATATTGTTATTGGGTACAGATGTTCAAACATACACTATTTTCCTGTTATTTTTCTACTTTTCGTTGGGGCTCGTCCAATCAAAAAGCAAGGTGTAATTTCCTAGGAAGAGAAAACCATAATCATATATCAACAAGGCACCCAGATCACACAATTTCATACAATCTTCCTTCATCCCAAATGGAGATAAAATTAACAAGCAAATGCCTCTCTTTGATATGCGGCAAACATCTTGATTTGCAATATGCAAAATAATGTTACATGGCACATGTCAAGGACACAAAAGGAATATTTATTGACTTGTCTATCCGAAATTTCTATTAACAATTACTCAATCCTTTATGTTAATGAGACATTTCATGGATTTCCAATTCATTAATTCATAGTAAGAATCCTTTAAAAAAGCCTACTACATGCATTTCCCTCTAACAAAATTATTCACTCGCAATAAGAAGGGTACCCATATCTTATTTAGCAATATTAAGTATGTTGAATGTTTTTTGAAGTAACAAGCTTTGAATAAGGTGTCTTGGTTCTTGTTAGTTAAATATGAGTATTTTGATCAAGAATATAGGTAGGTATGCTATTCTTTCTACAACTTTCGCCTCTCACATATTGCTGAATTTATGGAAAATGCTCTTTTATATATATATGTATATAACATATTGTGAATGTATAAAGCACATGACCTATTATACTAACATAAAAAGAATATTTCAACTTCCTACTTATTTTCTATATTCTCATTGACCAATTGATGTGTCCAGTCAATCATCAAATACATACCAAAGACATGGTTGTCTTGCCACATTCAACAAAACAAACGTGTATCCTTATGATTTATCATTAGATATCACCAAAAAAAAAATGAAATTCAATTGTCGGATGCCATGATTTGATTGACAAATTACAGTAATATTTTATTATGCAAATTCTGCTCCCCTAAGTTCAATTAATGTAAAATCATGATAACATTATTTTTAGATTTTATTGTCAGAATGACCAATTCATTTTACATACTTAGGTTTATATATCCATTCGAATCACGTGCTGTGTAATTTGAATTTCCGTCCCGAATATTATTAAAGGAGGTTCTGATTTAAAGAGATTCCTGCAATCTAATATTCAATTTTGTAGTTGATAGGCAACCTTTTTCATTTTGCCAGGGCCTAATCGTGGACGGCCACGTGGTGGGCACCCACTTTTTAATTCTTTTGTGGGTCGGAGAGTCAGTTTCTTGATGGGGCCAAAAAGGACATAAATTCCACGTCACGCGACAGAAGAAAGCTCGGGTGGGGCCCAGATCCGACGTGGAAGACGGTGGACGTGTTTGCGATTGTCAAAGGACACGCCACCGCCCGATCCCTCGCATACCCATTTGTCTTCTTTTGTCTGTTTGCTCGAAAGCGGGAACAGGCCGTCGTGACTTTAAAGAGGCCCAGCATCTTTCGGTCCGACTCAACGAGTGGTAGACAACATTTGCGAGGAATAAATCTTGAATTATTCGAAGAAGAATTTTGGTGGAAGATGTTTGGCCGATCAGGCGTTGATAGAATCAATAGCGATTATTAGCAGGGAAAAAGTATTAAAAAGGTTCTTAATCTATTATATTTATACTAAATTTTGTAATTAGACTAATTTAATCATAAATCTATTGTATTTATCCCATTTAATTCATCCGGTCAATTTTGGCTGATGATCGTTGATATTCTTTTACGTAATATAACTGACGTTGATGTGAAGAAATTTTACAAATCTTTTATGAATTATTTATTTATTTTTAAATGTATTTTCTCATTGTGGCAGGTGGTGGTTTGATGAGGTTACCAATGAAACGAAATAAAAAATAAAAATAAAAATAAATAAAAAATTATAAAGAAAATTAAAAATTATAAAAATTTGTCTACATTAGTATTAATCATGTCACGTACAATCAACGCTAACATGGACAAATATTACAATTTTTTTCTGATTTTTCTGATTATTTTTAAATATATATTTTCATTGCGCCGTCGGTGGCCTGGTGAGGTCACAATGAAAAAAAAATAAAATAAGGGGAAGACAAATCAATAAAAAAATTGGAAGAAAATTGAGAAATTATAACATTTGTCTACATTCGCATCGGTGTGCCATATACAACTGGCGTTGACGTGGACAAATTTAACATTTTTTTAATTTTAAATATATTTTTTTCATTGCATTCAATGGTGGGCTGATGAGATCACAGTGAAAAAGTGATAAAGATAAAAAGAAAAAAACTAATAAAAATTTGAATTTTTAAATTATAAAATTTGTCTACGTTAACATTAATCATACTACATAAGACGGTTAGTATTCAGGTCAGCAATTGCTGACTAAAATTGACTGAACGAATTGAATTAACACAAATACAATAGGTCTAGGGTTAAATTAGTATAACTAAAATGTTTATAACTAAATTGTTATCGATATAATTGATTTAATATGCCATTTGATATGAGCCCCTTAAAGAGAAATTGCATGTCTAAAGGGGCCATGAATCAAAATCAAGATTTTCCTAGGTCTTTCTTGAATAGTTATCAATTTATTAAGGGCCATAGAATGGAGTTTATGCCCATCATTTTGTTAATTATTCTTTTGCGCACCGCCCAGCAGACAGGGATTCGGGTCGAAATCGCTTTTCCGAATCATGTGTATCTAGCTTTCTGTGGAATGGCTCTGACCATTAATTAGTCCTCTTAATCTGGATAACAGCACCGCCAACCTCGGACTTCATCTCACTGGCATGAACTTTTCCCACATTTGAAGCGAGCGTTGAGGATCTAATAAGTATCGACGAGAGATATCAATTTAGACAATGAATTTTATCCGAATTTGCCGGCCTACGTATCGTAGAATCACCTTTTCTTTATTTGTCTCCACTATCTATGCTTTTCACGAATGAGCACGAATCAATTCATACTATAGTCTATAGCCAAATTCCTCAAACGGTTCTCCTTTCGTATAATCTTATACAAAGCCAAGATCCTCCTGAGGGTATATTTTTCTTGCGGGAAAATTTTCTGTCGAAAAGAGTATTTTCTTCGTTTTCCGATGTTTGAATCGCTTAAAAACATAAACAATGAAAAACTTACACTTAAATTTAGAAAAATGATTTCATCTTTTAAGAATCAAAAATCAATTTTTTTATTATTATAATGAGACTACACAATAGCACTTTGAGTAGAGTCCTTGGCACTTAGGCACCGAAAACCTAATGTCTATACTTGGGTCCACACAGGCCAGGCTTGGGACCCAAGTTCTTGTGTTCGAGTTGTCATCGACTATGCTTGAGACCCTAGTGCTCATCCCTGAATCCTTGACAGCCATCAAGCCCATGATTACTTCCTTGGCGGTTACGCAAGCCTAAGTTCACAAAGGTTGGGCCTAGGTATCTCGAGGTTGAGCCAAAGACCTCGGCTCCCGTGCTTGGGTTCTCGACTCCAATGCCTAACTCACCGTGTCGGGGACTGGGTCCATGGAGGCAAGGCTTGAAAACTAGGAGTTAAGTGCTTGGATCCTTGATGACCATGCTCTAGACCTGGCTCCTGCCCAAGTCACTAACTCTTGGGCTTGGGTCTTTCAAGGTTAACCCAAGTCAACAAAAGTTGGCCTTTGGACTATAGTGCTTGTGGCAAGATAGTTGATGGCCTTGCTTGGTACTTGGCTTTTGTGCACAAGTCACGTGTGGCCAAGCCCAAATCTATTGAGACTAGGCTTAAATCTACAAAGGTTGGGCTCAAGACCTTAATGCGCGTGCTCAGGTCCTAATGGAAATGCACTAGTACCTAGTTCTCATGCCTAAGTCCTTAGTGCTCAAGCTTAAGTCCATGGAGGTTGTGCACAAGACCTTGGTACCCATGATCAAGCCTCTGATGGCTGTGCCTTGGTACTTGGCTTTAGCATGTCCAAGTCACTAGCGTCTAAGCTTAGACCCCTAATCCAATACTTGAGCCCAAGTCCATAGAGACTGTGTTGAGGATCTATGCCCATGCTCGAGTCTTAACGGCTTAGGTGCTTGAAGGTTGTGCACAAGACCCTAAAACCTGTGACTGGCTAGTTGGTGACTATGCCTTAGTACCCGGCTTTCACACCTTAGGTCCCTAATTAGATGCTTGGGCTTGGATCCATAGAAGTGGTACTCGAGACCCTAATGCCCATGCTTGAGTCCTAATAGTCATGCCTGGGTGGTTAACTCTTGTGCCAACATCAACGATGCTTGGGCTTTGGTCCATTTAAGCTTAGCCCGAGATCTTAGTGTTAGTGACATGGTCTTTAATTGCCATGCTTGTGTATTTGGCTCAAACACCTAAGTTGCTGGGCACTTGAGACTAGGACTTGGTCGAGTGCTTGGGCCAAGTCCACAAAGGCTAAGCTCAAGACTTGGTGCCCGTGCCTAGGTCTCAGACGACATATGCTTGGGCAATTGGCTCTCATGTCTAAGTCACTAGTACTTGATCCTTAGTTCACTAAGGCTAGGCCCAAAATCTCAATGTTGCAGTAGGATCCTTGATAGTTGTGCTTGAGTACCCTAATCCTATACTATGGCCCAAGGCTAGCTTTACAAAGGTACCTAGTGTTTGTGCCAAAGTCCTTGGCAACCATGCTTAGGTCGCTAGTAGCTATTCCTACATCATTAATTCCTGCACTCATGTTACTAGCTCTCGGACTCAATTTGTTAGTGGCTGTGCTCGAGTCCACAAAGGCTAAGCCTCGGTTTCTCGAGGTTAGACCTAAGATCCCAGTATCTATGCTTGGCTCGTAGTGCTAGTGCTTAGGTTCCTAGTGGCTAGGCACAAGAAACCCTAGGTCTTGCAATCGAATTTTGGTGGTTAGGTATTCCTTATATCACACGAGTAGTAGACGTGTCTTTAGGAGAATAAAATTAACTTTTCTTTTCAATATGAGAGAATTTCAATTTAATTTTTAACTTTAGCAAAACACCGACAAATCTGATTTTTTTCTTTTGAAAAATGACTTCTTAAAAAATAATTTTTAGAAATATTAAATTCCCCATGAAATTAAGGAAACCTAAAGAGCCTTCCGATTTTCATGATGGTGCCTCTGTTTCGGGAGTCATGTTCCACGTTTCAGCGGAAAATAATCAACCCAAGAGCCGCGAATGATGTTGTCCCCAAACTTTACTTTTGAGTGACGTCATAATTATACTCCCCAGGCTGAGACAAATCATTGCCCTCGTGATTGGGCCCATGTTATTGGGCCGAAACTACAGCTGTACGGCTTCGGTTGTAGCCACGGCTTGAGCATTCATTGCTTGGGCTCATTGGACCCGCAAAAGATCAAAGCTCTGGACCGACGATGACGTCACGCGTCCGTTCCCCGAAAGGTCCAAAAGCGTCCACCGCTCTTTCACTGCTCGCGTGGACATGATGGATTCCTTCTTGGGGCTGCTTACTGGGCATTTTCGAGTCTCGTCCCGGCTAGGGACATACATGTACATCGCGTGGACAAGTTTTCCAAGAACATTCGAGTAATCTTACTTACTTTTTATCTGATGGCTCTTCCTTTCGAAAATCGCCTTTTCATATAGGTGGCTTGTCCATGGATAAATGGGAATTGGCTGTGCATCGACCTTTTCTGCCCACCTCGGGGCGAATGGTCTAGGCGGGGAGGGTCCAATCGATTGAAGCACTTTCCTTGAGTTTCAAGATATGGAGATAAGCAAAGACATCGATTCAATTGAAAGAATAAGTTCAACTTACTGTTGTTATTCCATCAATCATAATAGACGGGGTCAACAATAAGATAAGAGCAAGGGACGTTGAAAAAGAGATCGATTAGCGAAAATGACCTTCTAGAGATGCGAGACTTTAATCAAATTGACCCATTTTGCTTACAAGACCATCGTGGCTAGTATGCTTGATGAAGAGAAGGGGTGATTGATTCAAGGATGGATAGGTTCCGGAGTTAGAACCCTCTGGAAGCAACCCTATTTGTCTGAATCTATTTGATTTTTTTGGTCCGATTCTAGTGTCTACCTAACAACTTGTTTTCTTTTTTTGTTCCTTTGGTCATTTTTTATAGCAAAATTATATGAGCTTATGAGTAATAAAACGATTCAAAGTAAAAGATTAAAAACATAAATCCATATCTACCAAAAACAACAATTTATAAGATGAATATGTAGTCATGTACAATTATAAATGATAAAAAGTCCAAACACATAATGTAAAACATAATTTATAAAACTCCATTCCCTATTCAAAAAAAAAAAAAAAAAAATTAGAGAAAGAGAAAAGATTGGTGAGGAGTTTTAAGCATAAATGAAGAACAAATGAGTGCTGAGATTAGAACTAAGGAGAAAAAGAAATTAGAATTTTGGCTTTTTAGTTTATAAAACTGATTCCGAAATTGGTTTCAAAATTGAGTGGTCCAATTTAGTTTCTGGGTGGGTATACACTTGAAACCTACACCTGGATTGGTTTCAAAAGAAACTAGTTCCTAGACTTGTTTTTTGGGTGGTTCAGTCTTGTTTCGGATATAACCAATTTGGTTACCCACTTTTAGTGAAGAGAGAGCCGATTTTGCATACCATGATTTCCAATAGATAACTCAACGTGCTGAATGTCCCACATCAATTATATATGACTAGCTTGCTCAATCATTTTGGTCCCAGAAGGTACTTCTAATTTTTTTTTTCCCACTCTCTTTTTCTAGAATCATATGGTCCTCATGCTGCCTAATTTCCCAAATTTATATGAATATTTTTTTGGTTAGGCAAGATGGGCAAAAAGAGGTACTTCTCTCCCACCGCATTGACCCCTCAAATGCGAGTAATGCCAACGGGTAAGCTCAACAAATTGTAGCCATAGAGACTCGTAAAAAGCAATTGGCCATGTTCAGATAATCATGGCTATATTGGGCCTACATTTCATGCATAAATGTCTTTAGCCAACGGATGACATAAAGCAAGGTGCCTGATGGATATTAGATATGCTCGAAAGGCATGTGACTTGTGGTCCGATTGATAGTTCTTGCGCCTCTTATTAAATGAAGCTAGGTGAATGAATTACGCTTATATACATTTTGTGTGCGTGCATAAATTAGATAATCAATAGTCACGGTAAGTTTGGCATCACTATTTTACTGTACTCAACTTTATTCGATGCATCTAATGTTCCTTTTTGTTATGTGATATATGGCATTAAAAACATTTGATACGGGCATGGATGTGTATGTATTATTTGCATTGGTTGTAGAAAGTGGGGGTAAAAATTGGTGTATCGTGGTACGATTTATAAATGATGACGTTTGAAGTTATCTTAAATTATTTTTTAATGTAGATAAATTATAAAATTAAGGGCCTGTTTGTTTGTGTTCTTTTTTTTTCCCCGGAACACAATTTTTATTATTTTATTCCGTAGAACAAAAAAAGAATAAAAACGCGTTTGTTTACACTTTTATTTCCGAAAATAGATTTGGAAGAAACAAGAAACAAGAAAAACTTGTTTCTTGTTCTTCTTGGGAACACTTTGGATAAATAATTTTTCTTTTTCTTTCTTTTCTTCTTCTTTTCTTCTTCTTTTTTCTTTGGCCGGTTGCTAGCGCCGAGTGACCAACCGTTGAGGGCCGACAACCTTGCCGGAGCGTCGTCGGCCCTCGGCGAGGCTTGACCTTGTCTTGGCTACTCGAGCTCCTCATTGTGGCTGGGCGAGGCCGCTAGCTCTCATCCGTCGGCCATGGCCGAGGTCGGCAACCAACCAAAATGAAAGAAAAAAGAAAAAAAAAAAAAGAAAAAAAGAAAAAAAAAAATAAAATAAAATATTAAAAAATTAAAAAAACAAAAAAAAAAATATACAAGTTTATCAAATGTGTTTTTGTTCTTTTTTTATTTCAGGAACATAAATTTTATGTAGTTACAAAATGCGTTCTTCCGTTAAAAAATTGTTTTCGAAACGAAATAGTTTTTTCTATTTCTTTCTTAGAACAATTTTTTAATAGAAAACGTTACTAAACGCACTCTAAGTAACTTATATAAACTTCTAAAAAATGTTGGTACCTTGCAATTGAAATTTCTTGCCGTTTACTTAGATTTGATAAGAGAACGAAGATATTTCAGAAAACATGAATTCGAGGTAATATAATAAGTACTTGAGATATATATGAAGGATGACTGAATAATAGGACAAGAGAAATGATTACTAATCAAAGTACTTTTGACCGAGTAAAATAAGGTCGGCAGCTATTTGTTTAAATTCGTTTTACTTTAAAAAAGAAAAGAAAAGAGAGAGCGTGTTTTATAAAAAATGGCGCACATAGAAGTACAAATAGTTCACTAATAATTGATTGTTATTTCACAACCAGCAAAAAATTAGGTCATAATTTTTCTCCTCAAAAGAAAATTAATGTTCATGTGATAATTCCTAATCAGGGTTGACAATTCATGTTAATATGTCATAATCGTGTTTGTATTTATGTCAATTTGCGTCGACCTAAAACATCTTAGTATTGATTGAATTCTACGTGCCAAGTAATTAAATCACAATAAAATATATCAAATTTATCTCAATTAATAAACTAAATTAGCGCATCATATCATGTCATATTCTGATTTCCTCTTTGTAGTTTGTGTTTCACGTTATATCATTTTTGTATTGTGTTGCTCCACTTGTAGGTGATAAGGACCAACTTTGAACTTTGTCCCACATAAGAAGATATAGGCAGAAGCACTTGTAAGTGCTCAAATAGCAGATCACATGTCGTCTCCTTTCTATTTTTATTTCTTCGAATTTTCTTATTAGGGTCGATTAATTTATGGATTTCATATTTTACTCTTTGGTTCTTATATATTTATTACGTCACATTATTCTTCGACTCGGTCCGACAAAGCCAAAACATCCGCCCAAGGAAAATGCGCGTGCTTCCTTCCTTGGTCTCCTCGGCCTTAGCCGCTCCTCCTAGTAGCCGTCCTCACTCCATCCCCACCGAGGCAGCCAATCGGCCGACGCCACGTCAGCCGGGATGGTGTCCTTCCAAGTCGGATCGAAGAAAAACCACGTGATTCCATGAAGCTTTAATGATGACAGTTAGCGCGTAAGCTAAATAAGCACAAGCACACCTTATAACAAAAGCTATACATCGCATAATTCATAACATATATTATATCATCCGAAACCGAAGTACCCCACACGTAAAGCGAGATAGAGAGAGAGAGAGAGAGAGGGTGTTCTTCGTTTTCTTATAAAAATGGCTGCATCTATGTCATCCACATTATGCGTTCAAACTTTTCCGAGATACGGCAGCGACCGACTGAGAGAGAGAGAGAGAGAGAGAGAGAGAGAGTGAGAGAGAGGATGATGACGGTGGTGATTGCGGCGGAGCTGCTGGGGGAGTATGCCTTGGCAGTGGCGAGGTTGGCGGAGCAGCTGTTGCCGCTGGGGTGGGCCAGCCATCTTGGCGGTGGCAGTGCAGCCAGGAGATCCCTTCCAGATGCTTCGGGATCTTCCTTCCTTGTTTATTTTTGAGTGATGTTGTGCTTCTTTTAAGAAGATTTTCTGGGTGAGGGGGTATTCGTTTGTTCTTTCATTGCCGTCGCCGGTGTGCGAGGAAGAAGTGGGCGATGCAGTGAGTACGGGACAATCCAAATGTACAGTGAATCGATCAGTTTGTGACCTTTATGATGCAACTCATTTGCTGGGATTCATGCTTTGTGTTCTGCTCTTTCCATAACAATATATTTGAGTCATTTTCATTTGTTCTTTTCTGGGTTCATGTCGATGTTTTTGCTCTTTTCTGCTGCACAATTTGCGTGTATACGCAGGAGTGATCTTTAAGGGAAGGATATCAAGAAATGGTCGGTTCAGGAGGCTGCTGTTGTACTCTAAGTGAAGCAGCAAAATCCATGGAAAAAATTCGTTTTGCTTTGGTTGTTCGATCACGCGATGGTTCTAGTTCAGATTAGCTTTTGCTTTGCCTGATGTGTTGACTTGCTGTCATCGCGTTACGAAACATTCTGCTGGTCAGGTTAAAGGCTGAATCCGTACATTGGCATTGAGAGATTATTCCAGAAAGCTAATTTAGCGTGTCCTAAACCTAAGTCGCTTCGATAATTAATACATTCGGATTAGTAGGTCTACCAAGTGATGCTGCAAATGAAGCAAACGCGATGAATAAAGACAGCCTGCAATGGGTGAATCGAGTAGGGTCGGATTTTATCCTTAAATGCCATTGTCTAGGACAATCCGAATTTGACTTTAAGCCCACTTGGTGGGGGCACGTCTAAGGTTAGACGGACCGTCAAGTGTATAATCAGATTGGAGAGTAGGTTTCTACAAACACTCTAAACACGAGTGATAATATTAGCTGCGAGTTGATTGTATTCTTGCCAAAGTAGTATCACTTTGCAAAACCAATTGATTGTCAATGCAATATTGAGTTCAACTCGTATAACTTGAAATCAATCAGTCTAATTCATGTCATTGAAGATTTTCAATACAATTCTATTGCAAGACAATCATTGTGCATTCATATCATAACACTCATATTTCCAAGTTTATATCAAGAAGGCATAGGATATTCCCGTAAATAGCAAGTTATTAATTATTATCATAAAAGAATGATATTTTTTTCCCACTTTTGCATGTTACTATTTTCCATTTTAAGAAAATGATATCCCAAAATCTTACAGAAACAAAGTTATTCCAATATTCATAAAATATTTTTGTAGCAAAAAAGAAATAATATGATTGATTATGGAAAAAGACCTCGATGATAAGATTTTGCCAAATGTAAGAAAGAAGTAACTGCTGATAAATCAAATGTATTACTTCATCAAATTATAAGTTGTAAACAAGCCGCCTTTGTTGAAGGGAGGAGCTTATGTGATAATGCTAATCTGGCTCATGAATTGACAGGAACTTGCCTAGGGATATTGTATCCAAAAGAGAAATTAGCAAAGCTGATCTCATGAAGGCATTTGAGTCTATCAGCTGGAAATCTGTCCTTGCAGTAAGGGAAATCTAGCAGTTTCCTAATCAATTTGGAAACAGATAAAAGCTTGTATTCCCAGGCCTCATTTCTCCATCTCCCTAAATGGACATCTTCAAGGCTTCTTTAAAGGCGAAAAGGGTTTGGAGACAATGCCTCTTTGTTATTGTCACGGGGGATACTTTCTCGAATGGCAGATGCTGCAGTTGAATAAAGCAAAGTCAAGTTTCATCCTCTTTACTCACACGTCAAGGTCTCTCAGTTGGATTCTGCGGATGATTTGGAGATCACTTTTAAGGGCGGCAAGGATTCACTGAATGAGAAGCATTTGTTCTAGGCAAGCAAATGTCTGGCCTCAGGGCTTAATCCACAAAAACGTTGAGTTGCATTTGGCAGGTCATGAAGGTCAATATGCAGAAGAGGTGGTGCTTTGAGTGGATTCCAAAATGGCCACTTCCCAATGAAATATCTTGGTCTTCCCTTGATTTCTGGAAAATTTAAGTGATAAAGATTGCAAACCACTTGTGGTTTAATGTCACCTCTCGAATGAATTCGTTGACCATGCGACGTCTATCTTATGCTCGATGAAAATTGGGGGCATCGGGTCTCTCCTGATGTAGCAGATCGAACTCTTTCGACAGGATTGGAGATGATGTTCTGCTTCGTTTTGATCTTGAACATGTGGTTGGACTGGTGTTATGACGTTTTGTGCTGCACCTGCTCCTTGCACATGGAGTTGGATTGGAGATGTGACTTATGGTAGGGCATGTCCACGAGATAAGTCCACCCATCACGATCTTGGTTTTAGGGGTAATAAAGTAACTTACTTACCCAAAAAGAAAAATTATGAATGTGGATACAAAGATGATTTTTGTTTACTGTTATTTTTTTCATGAATATTATTAATAATCGATTATTTCATGCTAATATATGTTTAATATAAGGGTTAATATAATATAATGAACAACTCCAAACTAGTATATATAAAACATATTTACCCTAAACTAAACCCCAATTTGGCACGTTTGTAATAAATTTACAATTTGTTAATTTTTGTTAATTTTTTTACCATCAAACTATTGAGTTGAATGATATGTGACATTTTTTCTTGGTATTAATTTAATTTAATAAAAATTAATAGATGGTAAATTTGTTATAAACGTATTGATTTTGAAATTTTGGTGGTGAAAATATTAATTTAAGGAAAATTTGTTACAGATTTCTCGTTTGAGGTTTTTCTTTGATATTAATCCAAAAAAGAATTACATGGATTTGGTATTAATCCAAAAAAGAATTATATGGGTACAAAGGTTATATATATTTGTTTTATTGCCATTTATTTGCAAGATTATTATGAATAAACAGTCGTTTCTCAAGCTGACGTCGATTTCAAAACAATAAACAAGTTCGCGTTTACGACGGCAGGAAAGCGTGCCAAAATTCTGCGGCACGACCCGGCGCCAAGTGTTCGATGATCCAGACCAGAGGGCCATTTTCGTAATTCCGGTGGCGCCCTCAGCGATGCTGCTGATCCTGCACTACACGGCACGAGCGGAGAAAGAAGAGGAGGAAGAGGGCGTTTTTCTTTTTTGCAGTGGAGACGACGCAAGCTCTTTTGCTTCTCCTTCGCGGCTTCCGCCCGCCATCGGGGAGCTCTCCATCTCTCCTCTCTCCGGTATTTTTTCATCCCTTCGCCTCCCTTTCCATGGTCTCTTTTTAGCTGGTAATTCGGCCGGAGAATCGGGACTTACTTCGCCCGCTATGGTGTCGGTGTCGCGTCGCGTCGCGTTCGTCGCTTGAATGAATGGTTGTTTGTTTTGTTTGCTCCGTTGGTCGTGAAAAGATCGTTCCTTTGCCGCAGATTTCTTGTGGGTTTTGATCGGTTGGCTCCCCCTCCCTGATCATCTGTTAAACGATGAGTAATTGGGCTGGAAATAGAGGGTCGTGCTCGTCGACGTCGAACCTGTCGGCGTTTGCGCAGCCTTTCGCGATCCCCCAGCTGGACCCGTATCCCAATTCGTTGCCGCCGTTCTATGTGGATTCTGTTCAGCCGCCGCGGTTCGATCAGGGGCCCGCGGATTCTTCGCACGGCGCCTGGCCCAATCCGTGCCCTCCTAACGCAAGAACTGATTGGTTTCCCGCGTCGAACCCGGAGTTCGATGTTGGGACTTACGGTTACTCGGGTTTGGAGACTGTTAATGGAGAAAGTACCCCTTTACTTTCATGGAACCCTGTCGATGTTAGAGGGGATGAAAAGTTCGGCCGGCGTTCTGATGGCTCGAGAAGTGCCGTCACGGAAAGCGACGCGTGTTACTCCATTTATGCGTCGTCCGGGGTAGTTCAGGGTGATCCCTCGGGGCTGGCTACTCAGTGCGACTATGGCAGAATATCATCTCCTTTTGATGCGAACTTGGATAAGTTGCCTCGTGATGATCAAAGCAAAAGTGTGAGTTTGGGAGGTACAGCTGAATCAAGTGGCCTTTGGAATGAGCAGGCACTTAGATATTATGGTAAAATTGAGGATATAGGTGGGAGTTACTGCTTGAAGAGGCCTATTGCCGCTCCATTAATGACTGAAACTTGTACAAACGGAGGTATGCTCATGCTCATTCTTTTCTTCTTTTTCTGATAATAATGTTATAGTATTGTTACACACGGTTCTTCATGTGCTGATCTCTTTCGTGCATGCTGTTCATATGCTGATACATTTAAAGTTTAATAGTGTTTTTTCTGTGCTCTGGTTTGAATTAAATTAGTTATGTGAACAGACTATGATTACTAATGGAAGCTCAAATGAAGTTAAGAAAGCAGAGATCTGATTATATGTTCTTTCCTCTTTGTGTTCTTGAGGACTTCATCATGCATCTAATGGTTTGAGTACACATGCAGGAGCTTCTCATAGTGATGATCTTTTGAGTTGGGAAAAGCATGGTGGATTTATAAGTGGAAAACACGTGGATGGTAAGTGATTTCTTGCTTGCCAAACCAAGATCATGCTTACTCAGTCTCTGACGTTATCCTTATATGTTTTTTTTCATCCAGCATCATCAAGCTTGGATTTGCCTAGAGTATTTCATGAAACACATCCTCAGGCAGCAATGCCAGAGTTATCTTCGAATCTTGGGAAGAACCAGTGGCCATATGCTCATATAGATGAAAATGTTGTGTCAAATCATGTTTCAAGTGTGAATGGTGGGAATATGATTTCGGAATCTTTTGCTGCACCCCAGATGGGACCTCCAGCTGATGGATTTGTCCCAGGAACTGGTGAAGTTTCATTAGGAGGTCATAAGAAAGGTATACACAGTGTTAATGAGTACTATGCTGGCACTATGCTGTCCAGTGTAAATGAGCCTCAGTCCCTGTTAACTTCTGGTAGTGAATTACTGCTTGATGGCACTGATCTTGGGAAAGGTGTGCTACAGTGTGGTTCATTTGTGAATGGTGGTAACTCTGTAGTGAAATCTATGCCTGCACCTACAATGGGATATCCAATTGACGGTTTTAGGTCTCAAACTGGTGAAGCCGCTATAGGAGATCACGAAAATGGTAGAGATTGTGCTAATGAGCTCTATGCTGGCATTTTACTGTCTAATGTGAATAAGCCTCGGTCTGTGCAAGCTTTTGGAAGCAAGCCACAGCTTAACGGCACCAGTCTTGGGGAAGGTGTGCTACAGCATGGTTCTAGCATGAATTATGGGGACTCTGTTGCCAAATTGTTGCCTCCAACCATAATGGGATTCCCAAATGATGGTTTTAGCCCTCGAACTGGTGAAGTTTCTATCAGAGATCACAAGAATAGTGCTAACGAGCTCTATGCTCGCAGTATTTTGTCTAATGTAAATGAGCCTCAGTCCGTGCAAGCTTTGGGAAGCAAGCCATGGCTTGATGGTACCACTCTTGGGAAAAGTATGTCACAGCATGATTCTAGCGGGAATGATGGGAATTGTGATGTGAAACCTTTGCTTGCACACACCATGGTATCCCCAGTTGATGGCTTTAGCTCTCAAGCTGCTGAAGTTTCTACAGGAGATCACAAGGATGGTAGAGACTGTGCTAATGAGCGCTATGCTAGCATTCTGCTATCTAGTGTAAACAAGCTTCCATTCGTGCGAGCTTGTGGAAGTGAATCACAGTTTGATAGTGCAGATGTAGGGGTCCAGCTAGGAAGAAGTGATTTTACCTTTGAGGAACCATACCATCTCGAAGATGAAGACCGATCAAATAGCAAATCTAAATATGCATTTCATCATTTAGCTGGGGCAGATTTGGGATGTAAAGATCCTTTGACATCGGATCAATCCTATTTAGCACTGGAGCATAATCGTACTCTGCAATGTGCTGAAAAGCACATTGGTGCCAAATCTGGATCCAGAAATCCTCATGTAACATTAGACAGATTTAATTTGCCATCTAAGGGTAATCATGCCTTGAATTCTGCTGAGAGCCCCTCTGTGGGTTTACATCAGTTTGAACATGCTGTGGACTCTCCTTGCTGGAAAAAAGCAATGGCATGCTCAAAGCTCGGGGAGGAACCTGAACTAAGTGGTTTTAATCTGCTACAGGACCTTCGAATATTTGGCAATACCTTATATCCTCCTAAGGTCTCCTCTGATAAACCAAGTGCAGGAAAAGTACTCTACAGAGGTGGGTGTAGTAACAGAGGTTCAGTGTCACCCTCAGTGCTGCATGCCTTTGTTAATCCTTCAGGCAGAGAGGGAGGATCCAATGATAATGAGGATATTTGCTCGAGTGATTCAAGACATGTTCTGTTTTCTAATGAAGTCGAGGAATCTACTGGACATTGCATGTCGTGCCAAGAATCAATTGGTGATTCTAAACCTTCTCATCCCATGCAGCAGAGTTCAGGAGAAGGTGATGTGACTTCTGACAAGTGGCACATGCCCACCCATCATGTCTCTGATGTGGGTACAAATGGAAATGATTCTTTGAAAATGGATCCACCGGAAGGGTTGCTCCTTTCTATGAAGCATGTGTTGGAATCAACCAATGCAGTAGATAATTCTCCTGGGGTTGCCAAATGGGATAGGGGACCAGTAATCCCAAATATAGATGGACAGATGCTAGTTTCAACTATGCACAATCTGTCAGAGTTACTTCTCTATTCATGTTTAAGTGGTGCATGCGACTTAAAGGAAAGAGACACCGATGTCATTCAAAAGGTGATTGATAATCTTTGTGCATGTTCATCAAAGAATGTTGAGCAGATGACCACACAACCCAAAATACATAATTCTGAGGAAGACACATGCAAAGGTTTAGGAGCATCACCTGATCTTGACATGGTAATTTTGTTTATCTCACTGCTTCTTTTTCAGTTTCTTACCTAACATTAGTTGATGCTAAAATTGCCAGAGCATGAAAAGCCACTCTTTTAATGGCAAAATGTGGATGGTGATAATCTCAAATTGGATGATAACCAACATGCCAATGAAAATAATTTAGCCTTTTGAACTTTAGGTGATAATCTTTTCATGAATCTAGAATTATATCTTGAAGCATTTGATATCCCCTTGCTAGTTCCTTTTCATAATTTCATGTAATGAAGGTGATGATCTTTTGGCTTTCAGACAGCAGGTAATAGTCGTTGAGGCAATTGACGGAATTCTGAATAATTGGGACTTGGGAAATTCGAATGCATGTTTTCACTCTCACATTGTGCTGCACCATATTCTAGAAGGGCCTTTAACTATGAAGAGATTTGTGGCACAGGCCTATTTACTACCTCAGTAGCCTTTTTCTGATTAATTAAGCATATTGTCAAGATAGATCTATCATGACAAATATACTTAAGAGTATTATTCAAGAATCGGATAGACAATGAAACAGGAAGACGATGACATGGTGAAGAGATGGCTTTATCTGTAGGGTATGAGTACCATCTCTTTTTTCTACCTGCTAGATGAAACAACACTGTAATAACTAAAAAGTTGTGGCAGTTAAATATGCACGTTGTGATGTTAGAAGTGAACTACACCTACATGTTGATTCATAATACGAATTGAAGCTACCTTTGGCAGGATATCATCTACAATTGCTAGTCCTTTTTTAACATGTTTCTTTGATCTGGTTTATTGATTTATTTTTTTCTTCTGCCTATTCATGAATATCTAGTTTTGAGTTATAGCATTCTAGGTAGGTTGTTTTCTGCAGAAAAAGGATAACTGGGTTCTTTTCCCACAGAGTGAATCTTCTGTAAATATGCCTCTTGCCGGTGCATTTTCTGTAAATATTAAGGGTCAGCTTGACAATCACCGTGCCTTTGACAAGAAGACGCAAGATGCTGGGTTTGATAGTGAGGTTGAAAGTTCTTCTGAACTTTCCTCCTGTAGGGGTAATGCCCTGATAAACAAAGATGATGCCGTGACCGAGGTACTTCTTTTAATACTCTGTAACCCCCTGCCATGGAAAGGTTGGAACTATAAGCTAATGGATCAATAGAAACTGAGTAAATTTGTTGTGGATAACCTTGCAGGCTATCAAGAAGATTCTCAGTGAGAACTTTCAGGTTAAGGATGATTCGCAGCCACAAATACGCTTATTTAAGAATTTGTGGCTTGAGGCAGAGGCTACTCTATGTTCCATGAATTACAAGGCTCGCTTCAATCGTATGAGGATCGAGATGGATAATTCCGGGTCCAATGAAGTGAAAGGTTCGGACTTAAGTTGCTTAACACATCTAATTTGCATGGCCAAGCAGATTCATTTATCAGAGAAAAAACTCTTTAACATTCTCATAATTAATGATGTTTTGTTGCAGATTCTTTTGAAAATAATTTGGATGCGGAGAACTCATCAGATATTGGAGTCTCTGTTCAATCAAATGAAGATGATAAATTGTTGGCTGGGACAAGGAGCTGTGAAAAGCCTGAGAAGCTGAATGCCTCTGTTCAGAGTCTGACTGTGGTCAGCACAATCAATCCTACCACTGACCTTTTAGCTCCAAGTTGCCGGCCTCATAACTCAAGTACTAAAAGTACTCCAAATGTGGAGGAACAAGGGCCTCTGAAAGTTTCTCCTGATCTCAGCAGGACTGCAGAATTGACAGCCGGATCATCCAAAGAGAACGGTAGCCTCGCACCTGAAATCTCTCTCAATTCTCCTGTAACAGGCGCAATCTGCTGCACTGATGACGTACAGGCTTCTGATATGGCCAGATTGAAAATCCTGAAACGATGGGATGAGAGCTTACTTTCTGAAAATCAGACACTGATTCCTCCAGGTTCAGTTGATATCGGGGTCGCACTTAAAGAAGAAAGCTTTCCAGTTGCTAGAGAAAGAGTGATAGAGGAAAGCACTGACCTTTCTGGTGGCAAGTTGAAGATGGAGTCTCGGGCTGGTGCTGAAGATAGTCAAATACTCCATTTTCGAGCAAAAGATTCGCCCAAAAACCCTCTCTCTGCAGGCTGGCAGGACTGCTCAGACTGGGAGTATGTGCTGAAAGAGGAGATTCGGGGCAGAGATTTTAAATCTTGACTTCAGGAGTAAGTGTTCCTCAAATGTGAATAATCACCCATGATTTACTGGATCTGTATCGCTTCTCTCTATGTTATGTAGAACACTGTGTGTCAAACCCCATGAATTGCTCTTGTGGAACTCTTTGATCTCCAAACTTGTAAATAGCTTTCAAACGCTGTCGGTGTCACAGCTAAATGAAGACAAGTCGTGCTTGCATGTGTTTTGCTTCTTATAGAGCTCAAATAAGACAAGTTGCATTTGTATGCATTATGCACATCAAATAAGCTCAGCTTTCAACTAAGATTCACAAGGCATGCTCAAGCGTCGTGTCTACTCAGCAGCATATTTAATTTGTGCAAGAGCGAGCTTGGCTCAATTACAGCTAAAGACGGTCGAAGACACAGAAATCAGAACTACTTGCGTTGGGGTCAACGGCCAAAGACGCTGTTAAGGCTACTATTTGTTATTTTTCCACATCTTCGCAAGTTTGATAAGCACGTTTTTTCATCCATTAGTCACTCGCTAAGGTAGGAGAAACCCATACATTGTCATTTATATTTGTCTCATCTGAACGTGGAAAATGACGAGAAAGAGCTCTGGAATTGCCTATCGAAGCGAGAAGTGAAGTCCTGTGATCAGTACTTTGACCTTGACTTTTCTCGCGTAAATTCAGTCCGTAGCGAAGGAGCAACCCATAGTGCAAACAACACCCAAGCCGTTCAATGTGATCGTTAAACCAATTACAATATCATAGCATTCCTACTCAGAACCTCTTTGGTTTCAGTTTTGAGTTCGGTTTGAATCGCCCATAGCGATGAAGTAATCACCTGTCAGGCTGTTTGCGACTGAAAAGTGAGCCATGCGTGATCGACGGTTACTCAGTAACATAAACTGGTCGCTTTATGACTTTCAGAGAACTTAAAAGAAGCTGAAAAAGGCATAAGGTCCGGCCATGTTATACGAGTGGATTGTTGACAAGACGCCCTCGTTTTAATTTCTCTTCTACAAGTTCAAGAATAAAAGAGCCGATAGAGAAAGTGAATAAATGCTGCAAATAATCCCAACTCAGATAACCTAGACAGTTCTCAAAGCTCATCACCAAAAAGGCCAGGCAGCAAACCCCGATGGAGCATGTTTAGGTAGTAAGCTCCATGATAGCACCAACAATGTCCCCATTGTGCGTCTTGAGAGCCTTCACGGCCTTGTTCCTCGAAACTCCAGCCTGGGTCATCACCAAGTCAATGTCGCGAGGCTCAACCCCAGTCTCATCGATCTCTTCCTCTTCTTCATCAGCCTGTGCTGCTGAGGCTGCAGCTGAAGGGTCTGTCCTGCCCATCACAGATCCCATGTCGGGCATCCTGAACTGCTGGGCAGCTTGTGTCTGCAGTTGTGAGCTCAAGTCTTCAATCTTCGCCTCCCCAAATATGATATAAGTCTCAGAGTGAGGGCTCTTGAAGACATCAGGATTTGAGATGAAGAATAGGACCTGAAACACCAGGAATTTCTCAATAACATGCCATTGTTTATATATGCAAATCAATTTCAACTATAATGAACTAAGACACTCCACTTTTTCAGGTCAGCTATAAATGGATCTTCCAAAGCCACTAGACACCATTTAGTGCTCTATAATCAATGAGACCCACACAATTCAGAGTTGCTCTAGTTTTTTGCTAAATTATATAAAGGATGAGGTATCAAATGCATGACAGAGATTTGAAAGAAAAAGCACTCACATTCTTGGTTCTTTTGATGGTGACCCTGCTTACACCGCTTACAGGTTTCATGCCAAGCTTCAACATAGCCTTGCGGCTCTTCTTCTCGCTTCTGCTCTGCTTCGAACCCCCATTTGCACCTGCCCATTCATGTTGTTTGAGTTCTTAAATCCAAAAGCAGCAGCTGACAAAATCAAATAGAAATATACTTTTGTTGGAATTTTCGAGAGGCTTCAGTAAAAAATCCTGCACAGCTCAAGCAGACTGCAAGTATATGCATTGCAGAGATCAAAAACTGCACCAATAAACTTGAGCCAAAACATAAAATCCAATGATACTCCACACAAACAACTTCCTCATTCACATACTAAACCAAAAGGAACCAGCCTTCTGCCAACCCAAAAGGAATTCGAGACTTGTGATTGTATGTTTGCATACAGTGAACTAACCAAATCAATCCAAAAGCAAAAGTTTCAGATCATGAAATCCATCTGTGGTTTACTGAGTTGAGTTCTAACTAAAACAGAAACCTCTCTATCAACGGATTACACACTAAAACTACAAAATATCAAATGAAACAGACCATCACCACACCCAGTCTTTCCCACTACTTAAAGTAGCAAACGTCCGCATATTCAGTTAAACAGATAAACGTAGCATCACAGTTATTGCTATCTGTTGAAAATGCAAAATTTGAATCAACATACGCAGCAGTGACACCCTTTTGGAGATGAAAGAATGACCAGGATTATCCCACACCAAAAATGATTTCCGTGGACATAGCACTTCCATTACTCCACCTAAACTAGAGTAGACCATTGGGATTCAAGAACTTCATCTAAAAAATCAACTCAGCAACACAACCTCAACAAAAACTAAACACACTCCAAAGGTCACACCTCGTAATTCCCCCGTACCATCCCATTTGCCCGTAAACAATCCCTCCTGATTCAAATTAATCCTCCCAACGAAAAATAGCGAATGCCCGTATACAAATCAGCAAACTTTCACACAACTACAAAAACCAAAACCGGGCGAAATCACACAACCAGCTTCCAAAATGTAAAGCGAAATGAATAAAAAAAGAAGAAGAAGAGAAAGACCCACCTTGAGCCCCATCTTCCTTATCGTCGTCGTCCTCGTCGTCGTCATCCTCGTCGTCCTCCTCCTCGTCCTTGTCGTCGTCCTTCACGTCCTCCACAATGGGTTCGTCGTCCTGCAACAAAAAGCAACGAACTTTGAACGAACCGAACCCAGCCCCCACCAACCCCCGAACTTTCGCACACACCCAGTAGACGGACGGAGCTCAAGAACAACCCGGAAGTACCTGAGGCCTCTTCTCGGGCTCGGGGACCTGCTCGGTCACGGGCTCGGCGGGTTCCACGACCGGAGCGGGCGACATCTTAGCTACCGAGAGGCCGGACAGCGATGCTAGCGAAGCGATAGGGTTTTGCTGTCGCGAGAGAGATTACTTGCTCGAGAGTTGTCCTGCTCGTGCGCGCGGTCCCGGATAAGGGTTTTCCTCCGACCGGGTCGGGTCGGCCCTTTTCCAACCACTCCGGCCCACTCAGTTCTGCAAGGTTCCGATTTTCGATTGATGTAACGTGCCACAGGACCTAAAAGACGGTCTTGTATTATGAGTGTGCTCATTTAATCAAAACCATAGGCTTGGTCGGTTGTATAACGACATACCATATACTAAATTGCTTAATTCAGTTTCATCTATTTCAACCACTCTTTTTGTGATGACATGGGATCTCAGTCTATATGGGATAAATTACGGTTTCTGAGCTTGAGCTCATGCCAATCTCTTGTATTTAGGGCCTGTTTATTTATTTTTGTTTCTATTTTCTGAAGCACAATTTTTTTTTTATTCCAAGGAATAACAAAAAGAACAGAAATGCGTTTGATAATCTAGAATAAAAAAATTATTTTTTTGTTCCCGAGAACAAATTTGGAATAGACACAAAAAGTAAGAAAAAATTGTTTCTTGTTTCTAGGAACAATTCTGAAAAACACATTTTTTTTTTCCCTTTTGGTTGGTTGTTGGCTTTAGCCATGGCTAGTGACCTCGCCGGTGGCCTCGGTGGCGAGGTGAGGTGATTGGGGAGGCTCGAGCTCGCGGGAGGCTCGAGCTCGAGCTCACCTAGCCAAGGCGAGGTCGAGTCTCGCTTAGCCACGGCGAGGTCATCGGCCGGTCGCCAACTATGGCCAAGATTAGCAATTAGCCAAAAGGAAGAAAGAAGAAGAAAAAAAAAGAAGAAAGAAGGAAGAAAAAAAGGAAAAATATAATAAAAATATTAAAAAATTAAAAGAAATAAAAAAAATTATACAAGTTACCAAACATGTTTCTATTCTGAAGTAGAAATTTTTGCGATTAAAACACGTTCTTATACTAAGAAATTATTCCCTAAAATAGAAATAAAAAAAAAAAAAAAACTATTTCTATTAAAAAATTGTTCTCCAGGAATATAAACGTTACCAAACGCACTCTTAGTATCATATGAACCCATGCTCAGTGGACGGCCATATATTATATTGCTTAGTTAATATTGTGCAGAATGAGACTGGTTTTGCCTGCCGAATGTATAACAATTCCCCTTTTTATTGATGGACTCATTTCTCGATATTTGATTTGGTATGATAAATATGTGTTCGTTAGTTGTCTGTTTAGTAAGGCAAGATGTGTTCGTGATACACACTACAATTTATTTTTTAAGTTCATTCTCCATCTCGAATTTCGCCATATCTTGTTATACTCTATTCATTGAATTTGCACTTTTGTAGTAACCCTCGTGAGCGACTTTCGTGCATTTGACTTTCAGGATGACCAAAATTTTCCGTCAAATGTTGCCCATTCTTCAAAAAAATGTAAATAAGTCATAAAAAAGCAGAAAAGTGAAAATCAACTAATATGTTTAATTCACGTAGGGTAAAGTCTTTTTTGACCTCAACAATAAGGATGTGCTCGTGCTTTAGTTTTTTCCTATTCTTAAAGGGAGGAAAGTGATTATTCTTCCTAAACAGAGTCCAATTTGCTCCGGACCACTCATAATAATTAGACCCACTAAATCGGCAGGTTGGGTTGAAAATGATAAAATCGAAATTGATCCATTTAATATGTTTTAATCAATTTTCATGTAATACAAATTTAGCGACTTATATTTAACTCAATTCATACCTGACAAAATATTGCTAAAATACTTTGATACTTAAGCCAATGTAGGAAACTTTATACCCAAATTGAAGTGAAAACATGAAGTGAGTGAGCGCAAGGGAGAATGAAGAGAGGGAGAGAGAGAGAGAGAGAGAGTCACAAGTAGATTGTGAACTTATTTTTTTGTCATAGATTGTGAAGTCGTTTAACACCCATATTATTTTAGATTTTATTATTTTAAATTGATTTATGACCAATTTACAAATTGCTAACACATGTAACAATTTAGCCTATTATAAATGGGTATAAAAAGGTATAACAACAATATGATACCCTTGAATTCTCACAAAATTACATGTATGCCACTCTGAGCCTCAGGCAGTCAGCCTGTAATGGACTCTTTTTCTCTTTTTCTCTCCGGAGAGCACATCATTACTCTAAAACCCAAAAAAGCTAAACAGGTGCATAATCAAACTAGAATAGCAAATGCAAGAATTGTTATTGCCAATCATTGGAGGCTCAAAGTGAAACCACATAAGTACTTTCAAGAGAATTAGTAACATCGGTTCATATTGTTAAGCTGAATCAAACCAAACCATTTTCGTTAAAAACGGTTCAAAAGCTGAACTAGAACTAGACTCATGTTGTGGCTTAGTTTGGGTTCTCTAGAAAGTTATAACCAAACCAAACCGCAAAACTGTATTGTATATACCTTTTGATTTTTCTTGTCATTTATAGATGAAATAGCTCTTTTTTTTTTTTCAAGAAGAAGATTTGATATTCATTCTGAATTTATGAATTGTTGTGAGTGTATACTCTGGTTTATTTCATGGAATGAATGCATCGTCTAGACTATCAGTGAGTTTAAGTTCATGAAACTACTACTACTACTGCCCCCCCCCCCCCCCCCCCAAAAAAAAGGAAAAAAAAAGAAAAAGATGAAAGAAGAATGGACGGTTTAGGTCGGCTTCAGATCGAATGAAAATCGCAAATGAGAAACTATTCATCACATTTTGATCTGGTTTTGATTTTTCTTTTCTCAAATGGTATGTACTGGTTTCATTTGGTTCAAGCACCAAACCGCACCAAATATACTGCATTCACCTGCGCTCGAGAGCATATAAATTTAACACAGGCTCCGAAAGGAACTAGGAAGCAAAGAATACCTTGAGAGCACAGCAGGATTTGCAGTTTGAGAGCACGAAATCAACTACGCCATCTTGACGGAATGATATTAAATTCTCCAAGCATACAGTTTCTCAGCTCTCCCTATGGATATTTGCACTCTAGTTTTTAGGCATGGCAAATAGACAGGCCACGGACGGGCATGGGCCCGTTGGACCAAGTATAACAGCATATGACTAGCTTTCCCAATCTCCATTTAGCTTACCTGAAGCGACTCAGCAAATTCATGAGTCAAACTCATGCATGTCCACTTTCAAAAATTTGTAAGCAAACAATGAACTTTAACAGCGATTTTGATCCCACAAAATAACGAAATTCGACCTTTCGCTTTGTTATGGATCAAATGACTGTACAATCAAGTTCCCTGATCCCAAAAGCTGTCCTGTACTCCAGGAGGTTGCCAAAACCAAGCGCAAAAATAGGGAGATGATAAGCTGATCAACAAGTGCAGAGCACGAATTGATCATCAATGCTTTCGACCAGTTTCACCATGAACTAGCAAGAAAACAGACAATGTGAAGAGCCCTTCACTTGCTGTTTTCTCTCTTTTCCCTCAATCTTCTCCTCCTCTTTGACTTCCACCTATTGTCGTGCTCAGTGGCATCATAATGGTTTCTCTTGAACCACCTCTTACATGGAGCAGCTGAATCGCATATATAGCAGTAACACTGCATGAAAGAGAAGGAAAAATGCACCTAGTTAGGATTGCCTCCATAGTTCAATTAAAAGTACAAATTTTGAGACTTGATATTGAGAACAATCATCAGGTGGTGAAATTCATGTGCGGTTAGTACCAGCTCGCAGTGTCTTTCATGAGGCGTAGTTGCAAAGGGAAATTTCTGACAAAGATGCCTCGAGTGCGGGAAGTCTCTACAAGCCACCTGTCCGTAATCATCAGCAGCAACCAGCAATCAAGAGCGTTTAATCATTATGACTTGAGAAAAGAAATAGTAATACGAAAACTGCATCGAAAGATACTTGCATAGAATCCTGGGGACCAAATAATATGACATGCAACTTACAAATAAGCTATAGTTGAAGCGAGATAAGATCATCATCATCATAACTGCATTTAGAAAATTGTGATTGCTTCCCCGACACTACAAACTTGAAGTCCAGTCTACATGATCAATTAAATCTGTTCTCGACTTCCATTAATAGGGATAACAACTACATATAAAGATACCACTCCTTTCTCAACCATAAAAAGAGGAAACAGAAGACACATACCACAATGCTCTCTGATGAGTTGAACTTTTGAAATTGTCATTAGGCGCTCAAATCAAGATGGTATCCGAGTCAAGAGCTCATATGAATTTCTCAAAATATTCTTTTAGTTTCCTCTCCCTTCTTTTGGTGCTATCGGTTTCGATTAGTCACCCGGTAATCCCAATTCTGAACAAGTTCAACAGGCTATTACAATCCTAAGTACACCAAACAAAGCTAATGAGCACCTCCAGTTAAACTATACAGCGCATTACTCATGTCAAGTTCTACTTTACTCAAGTATTTCCATTGCTAGATCAGTATTCCAACGATTCTCCAACATACGTTATGCTTCTCAGTTCTACTCCACAAGCGAAACAGAACAAACATGGAGACCACCTTCGTCGAAACGTGAAACCCACGAAAGCATAAACAGTCTTATGACGAAGGCATAACCAAACAGAGAAATTCCCGGTTAAGTACGAAAACGAAGCAAAAGCGAACGAACAAAAAAGGACAAGTCCGCGCGACGAAAGTACGAACTTGCCTGTCCTTTCTCAGCAATGACGACGACGTCCTTGGACCCATCGCCGCGATCGTCGGTCGCGCCAGCCTCCGTCATCGACAGGAGAACCTGGAGATACGCTCGAACGGGTCGAAACCCAGGATGAAGCAGTCCTCGGTCTCTTCGAACCGCTTAACGTCCTCGTCCCGCGTCACGCAGAGGACGTGCCTGATGGGGCTCGGCTCTTCACAGCCAGGAGTCGCCGGCAACGGCGTACAGTTCGCCATGGCCGGGGGAGGTTCCTGGGACGCGAGTAGGGTTTAGACAGGCAAGAATATGCAAAATCGCTGATTGATCGGGAGAGAGAGAGAGAGAGAGAGAGAGAGAGAGAGAATCGATTTCGAACTTGGGAGAGCTGCAGATAGGGTGACCGTTTAGTTCCCCACGAGCAGTAAATTGAACTACTCGAGATGATATATTAAAGCAGGGAGTGGTTAAGGATAATAAGGTCTATTTTAAAAAAAAGGCTAGTATCGATTTATCTTAAATTGTGAAAAATTTGAAATTTTTGGGGTAAACGCTATACAAGTATACCGATTTAGGGTATATGTGACACGAATATACTAGTTTAGAATTGTTTGTGATATAAAAAATTATTTGGGGTAAATGTGACACTCATGCACTAATTTGAAGTAAATGTGGTAAGGATGTACTAATTTGGGAGTCTTCTAACATAAAAAATAGTCTAGGGTAAATGTGGTATAAATGTATCGGTTTGAGATTTTTAACAATATTAATCGTAATGAAATGACGTTAAGACATTATTAGGAATGGATGGGTCACCGGCCGCACGGTACGATCTGATATGTTTAGACCTATGTCGAGTTAGACCTGTTATCCTTTTGCTTTCGGGCCGCTGCCCGACCCAAGCTTGACGTCTTTCCGTATAACCTGAGGTTGTGTCTGGATCTCCTGCATGTGAAATTTAAGGGATTAGCTCCTGGAGAGTGGAGATTCACCTTGGTCTAATTCTACGCCTTATGATAATTGGACTCGGCCTTTCCACTGATCGGGCCTTTGATGCCGCAACCGTTGGTTGGCAACTGACACTCCGGGCTCTGACCAAGATATTTAAAAAAAAAAATCCTGTAAATTAGAGGCCTCTTTCCTCTCATTTTCATCTTCATTCTTCTCTTACAAACTCTCACTATGTATTCGCAATTCCCGCACCATTTTGAATCTTACGATAGACCTCAATTACTATCCAATCCGTTTATCAAATGGCAAGTCGATACCTCCAGCTGGCAATGGCACTTTGATTCTTTTACTATCTCGAAATGCAGGAAACTCTCTATGTGCTCTTGCCGCTAGAGAAAAAACAATAAATTCACGACTACAGCAACGAGATGCAATAACCAGATGATTATTAGAAAATGCAGTGTAATAGTAGGTTATCACCTGCCATGGGGCGATGCTGACACCCCTCCCTTGGCGAAACCCCTACGCCCAACTCAAGAGCAATATACCCTGAATGATGTCCTGCAGACGTCATGGCGATAAACGTCCACTGTTCGGAAGACATTTAAAATCGAGGTCCTCGCTAAAGGTGAGAATTCTAACGCATTTAAAATCGAGGTGCTCCCTAAGGGTAAGAAGAAGGCTGTGCGCGCGACACATGGAAGCACTTATCCAACCAATTTAGATATGGGATGGGCCATCTGAGAAGGCACCAAGAGAAGCATAAACACTAAAATCCTTGAGCCTGGGGAAACTCAACTAGTGCAATGGGTTAGTATTCTAGCAACACTTTGGCTTTGTTGAAGACCTGAGATTCTTTCACTACGGGTCCATTCATTTCGCAGAAAATGGATCATTTCCAGAAAGTATTTTCTCAGAAATCATTTTCTAGGAAAATAATAATATTTTCTGTATTCGGCTAAAACCTGAAAATATTTTGGAAAATATTTTCCGGTGTGGTAAAGAAAATACTTTATGCTCCCAGTTGGCGAGTGCGAGTGTCAAGCTCGAGGCTCGCCCATTGACGAGCGCGAGTTTGAGATCGACGAGCTTGAGGTTCACCCGATTCGACGACTAGCCAAGAAAGAAGAAGATGGAAAACAAAGAAAAGGAAAAAATGAAAAAAATGAAAAATGAAATTAAAAATAATTTGAATTAAAAAAGTAAAAAGAAAATTAAAAAATAATTCGAATAAAAAGAAAAGAAGAAGAAGAAAGGGGAGGAGGAAGTGAGGATTTGTAAATGTGTGAGATAAGAGAGATTAAGTAAGGAAAATGTTTTCCATTTTAAAAGTGGAAAACATTCTTCCCTACTTTAGAATACTTTTTTCAACATTTTTCCTAAGGAATTCATTTTCCGTGAAATGAACGCCGAAAAATCCGAAAACATTTTCTAAAAAACTATTTTTCGCAAAACGAACGAAGCCTGCATGTAATTTTGAAGTCTCATTGACTTTAGATCTGTGGACAAGTCAAACCACTAGGTCGGGCAGATCGAAAGTTGCACCATTGACCTATGTTGTAGAGATTGCCATTACCACACAATCTAAGAAAACGTCTTTCTGGAAAGTGGTTGGTGGCGTTAGCATCAAATGGTCTTTTCCTTTTACTTAACAACGTGCCTTCCAACAATCCCATCCTTGGACAGTGTCTGTACTGTGCAATTACATTCTAAGATCTTATAACTCGACATGGGATAAATCTGAATTGCTTTATAAATATCAAAAGAGATATGTTTGATGATTAATTAAATTAGAAAAAAATTGCATGTTGTACAAAAAACGTTGACTAAATCATAGATGATGATTTTGGTTTTTAAGGCCTTGAATATGTAATTTTATGAAATTCTGGGGTATAATGTAGTGTTGGGGAATTCCTCAAGAATCAGGTTTGATTGATTGAGTTGATTAAATTTAGTACAGACCTTCGTCAAAGACAAACCTTATTGCCTACATCATCATATATCACAACATTGACGAAAAACCCATAATTATCTCATTGAGTAATATCTTATTTGAATTTGAATTTACATGGTGATAACATACATATAAATTTTTTCACCTTCCATAACTGGAAGTGACTTGTGATTAAGTCCTCAATGGTTGCTCGATCAATGTCTAGGTGCAACTCTAGAGGAAGCTATTTGAGCCTACACAAAATGTATAAGATGTGGGTATGAGCTTAAAAATCCAGGGGACCTAAGTTCTAATGGCCCTTGCCAATGTTAGAGATATTATAATATCAATTATAATTAATCAATAAGATATCCAGGATATCCAAAATATCTTGAATATCTTTAGTTATTACATTATTGCATTGGTTCATGTTCATCTTCATTTCATATATCTTAGTATGCATGTCGTTCATCATTTTGAAGTTTATACTAAGGTATTGGCATTTGCTTATATTGAAGTATCCATGATAATTTAATTTTATGCATGTTAGTTAGGTTTTTTTTTTTTTTTACGTCATTGCATCACATGGCATACATATTCAAATAAAGGAAAACGAAAAAAGATGTACAATACAAAACTGTTGGATGTTTGTTTTAAAATAAAACAAATGTGTTTTGCTTGTCCTACATAGGAAAGTTGAGAGGAGATGGATCAATTTATAAGTGTAAGTCTCTTTCTATTTTTTTTTTTTTAAAGGTTGGGTTTGGGTTAGACCCCACAATACATGTGTGTAGATGTGCGATCACTGCGTGTAGATGCATGATTATTAAGCGCATTTAGCACTTGACATGTTTGTGCGTCCACAATTTAATTAGCACTAACCACTTTGATTTTATTTTATTTCTTATAGTCATCCTATTAACCTTTATTAGTTGAAAGATTATTTTTTATTTATTAAATATTTTTGGAAATTATGAAAAATTGGAATTTTATTTATTAAAAAATATTATTTTTATTATTCTGAATTTTTATATGTGTCTTTTCAAGACAACCTTTGAAAATTATACTTATTCAATTTGCAACATTTTGCGAAGGTTATATTTGTTTAGTTTGCAATCTTTCCGGAAGGTTGTATTTGTTCATTTTATAACTTCTTTTGAAGGGATACCTTTATTCATTTTGCAACCTTTTGTGCAGAGTTACTTATGTTCTTTAAGACCGATTTACATACATACATACATACATACATACATACATACATACATACATACATCTATGTCAGTTTTTGGCATGAACAAGAATGAAATCATTTTTCGAGTCTTCTTTTCAAAACTATGGCCATCTTTTCAATTGTTTCCTAGAGAAAATCTGGAGATAAATTGGAATTGCTATTTAATTTTCTTATTTGAGATTTTGTTATATCTTGGAGGATATTTGTCGGTGACCATTAGTAATATTGTGGGGCAAATAAATCCTTAAAGAAAGCGACATCACAATTCTAAGTCCGACTTGATTGGTTTATTGATTCGAAACTATATTTTTCCAACTAAAACTGAAAGAAACTGAATGCGATGGAGAGAGGAATAATATTTTTCTGTATTTCCTCGATATGTCTGTAAACTGTACAGATCCTAAAGATATAGAACTAGGTTTGTACAATTAATGGAAATAAAGAATTCTATGTATCAATCTAGATCTGTATCTAATCTTTAATTGATATGTACATAATCAAATCAAATCCAAATCTCCTAAAGGAATATCGCATATCTTCTAACACTCTCCCTCAAGTTGGTGACTTGTAGATGTTCAAGACGCCTAGCTTGCTCAGTAGATATGCGTGCTGTCGATGACATAGGGGTTTGGTGAAGATGTCTGCTGGCTGCTCTACTGTGCCAATTCCTTATGTTTCAATTACCCCTTCTTGAATCTTGTCTCGTGTAAAATGACAGTCCACTTCTATGTGTTTAGTCCTCTCATGCACTATAGGGTTTACTGCCAATTTGAGAGTTGCATCGTTGTCGCAATATAATTTTGTCGCTCCTCGTACTTGTATTCCGAGGTCCTTAAGCAACCCTCATATCCACACTACCTGACAAGTGGTTTTTGCCATAGCTCGGTACTCAGCTTCGGCCGAAGACGAGGATACAATAGGCTGCTTCTTGGTCTTCCATGAGAGAAGTGAATCTCCTAATTTGATGCAGTATCCAGTGATTGATCTTCGACTAGTAGGACACGTAGCATAATTAGCATCACGGTATGCCTTCATCTTCATGTCACATTGTTTGGACAAAAGAATTCCAAGTCCTGGACACTTTTTCAAATACTTCACAACCTTCAATGCAGCTTCCAAATGAGATCGCTTTGGACTGTGCATGAATTGACTAAGTGTCTGTATGGCATAAGAGATATCGGGTCTAGTCATGGTCAAGTATATGAGCTTCCCAACAAGTCTTTGATACCCTGATGGATCTTTGAGTATGTGATCATCGTTTTGTGATGTACCCCTATCATATTCTGTAGTAGTCAATTTAATGTTATGCTCAATAGGAATCACAGCTGGTCTGCATCCTAATAAGCCTGCTTCTGATATAATTTCTAAGACAAACTTCCGTTGACTAAGAGAAATTCCTTGATCAGATCGAGCAATTTCAATTCCAATGAAATATTTAGGTGCTCCTAAGTCTTTAATGTGAAAGGTAGCATATAAATAATCCTTGAAATTGTCTATGGCAGCCTTATCATTCCCATAACAAGTATATCATCAACATATATCATTAAATAAATGGATGACATACCTTTAGTCTGTGTGAATAAAGCATAGTCATGTTTAGACTGCTTGAAGCCTGCTGTTGTAAGAGCATTTGCAAATTTGGTGTACCAGTGTCTGGATGCTTGCTTTGATCCATAAAAGGATTTACGGAGACAACATACTCTATTCTCCCCCTGTCTCCGTAAGCCTTGAGAAATATCCATATAAATTTCCTCATCAAGATCCCTGTGCAAGAAAGCATTGTGCACATCCATTTGATGTAGACTCCAATTATTAATAGCAGCAACAGACAAAAAAGAATGAACTGTGACATCGGTGGCAAGCGGAGAAAAGGTCTCGTGGTAGTCAAAACATTCCTTTTTTGTGAATCCTTTTGCAACCAACCATGCCTTGTATCGTTCAATGGAACCATCAGCACGATACTTTATCTTGTAGACGCACTTGCAGCCAATTGGCTTGCGATCAGAGGGTAGTGGGACAAGATCCCATGTTTTATTGTCGATCAATGCCTGAATTTCCGCCTTCATGGCCTGTTGCCATTTTGGGTCAATAGATGCCTCATCATAACTAGATGGCTCCTGTTCTTTTGATAGGCAACTAATACAACATCTATGTTCCTGTGATAATCTATGAAAGGAAACATATGATGAGACTGGATACTGAGTACCTGGAGAATGATGAGTTGCACAGATATAGTCTTTAGTCCAGGTAGGAGGTCATGTGGTGCGACCAAAACGCCTTGGATGAGGGGTGTCCATATTTGTCTCATTGGTAGGTGGCGACCCAATATGCTGACTTTCCTCATTATCATGGGAATCTTCGAGTCATGGTTCTAAAATTTCTTCTGAGCGGTCGGTCCTCTCAATAGGTGTTGATGTTGATACTGGAAGAAATGAATTAGTGGGAGGAATGTGCCTCGATTCTGCAATTGGTATATAGGTAGGACCTTGAGGCATTGCTTCATCAGATAGGATGCTATGGGGAGAGGCTGTCATCCTTGTATTTGCATCTGGAGTTGTTTGCTCAGAAAAAGGAAAATTGTCTTCATGAAAGATGACATCACGACTTCCAGAAATTCCTTTGTGGAAATGTCAAGAACCCGATACCCTTTCTGCAAATTGGGATATCCCATGAAAATGCATCGCTGAGCACGTGGACTGAATTTGTCTCTAGGTCCCACTGTTGCAACAAAACAGAGACATCCAAAGACCTTGAGATGCTGGAGCTTTGGTTTCTTTCGAAATAATAACTCAAATGGAGTTTTCCCTTTAAGTATCTGAGTTGGCATACGATTGATTAGGTAAGTGGCTGTGACCACACAATCTCCCCAATAATCATCTGGAACTGACGCTTGGAACTTCAAGGCTCGTGCGACTTCCAATAGATGACGATGTTTCCGTTCTACCACGCCATTTTGTTGTGGTGAATAGATACATGAGCTCTCATGTTGTATGCCATGTGTAGTAAATAGTGAAGAGCAATCATGGCTGAAGAATTCTCTCCCATTATTAGTTCAGATCCACTGTATGGATTTGTCAAACTGATTCTTTGAGAGTGAGATAAAACTTTTCAAATGAGAATAAGTCTGATTCTTAGACTGCATTAAGAAAATCCAAGTCGCACGAGAATAATCATCGACTATAGTGAGAAAATATTGAGACCCATCATGATTTAATGTGTGGTATGGTCCCCATATATCCACATGAATCAAAGAAAAAATCTCACTAGTTCGGGTGTTACTAGACGGAAAAGGCGTACGAGATTGTTTAGCAAGAGGACATATAGGACATTGTGGACATGGAAAGGAGGCACTATGACCCAATCTCAAATGCATAATGGAATTTCTATCATTGGTAGTCAAGTTACACAATGATGACTTATTTAAAGAATTGCAACGAAAATTACTTGAGAAACTATTCCAGAAAAAAAAAGGCTTTTAGAGAGACTACCCAAGCCCATTAGTTTCCCAGTCAAAATGTCCTGAAAGAAACACGTGTCAACATTGAAAATGGCCCCGCATGAATTTTCTTGACAAGCTTTTGAGACAGAGTTCAGGTTAAACTGGAATTCTGGGACATAAAGAACATTTCTAAGAGTAATCTATGAACTGAGATTGACTGTCCCTGTTTCATGGACATGGGTAATATCCCCATTGGGCAATTGCACGGAAATAGGGAAATTCAATCTGTCATTTATACTTGAGAAAAATCCCCTGTCACATATAATATGGTCGCTTGCCCCTGAATCAATTATCCACGCCTTTCTGGATATTGAATTAATCAAGCAATGGGTAATACCTGAGAAACTCGCTCCTCTATTTGTCTTGTCCATTTTTTGAAGTGCCTCCATCAACTGATGATACTGACTATACGAGATAGGTTGGTCAATTTTTTTACCGGTCGACCCAGTAACTTGATAAGCTGCTGAAATCTTTTTTTCTTTTTCACCGGGTTTTCCATGCAATTTCCAGCAATTATCAATTGAGTGATTAGTACGTTGGCAATAATCACAAAATAATTTATTCTTGCCTTTAAAATTTCTTCTGAAATTTCTTGATGATGTAGCAAGCATCGACCGTCCGTTCCTTTAATTGCAGCGAAGATCTAACCGTCCAATCCTTTAGTCGTGAGCTGCTGTCCGCCGTTGGATCCGATTGAGAGATTGAAAGTTTGCGAGCTGCCGATCCTCGTATCACATCCTGACCGTCCATCCAGTCTACTTTAAATAGCCTAAGTTCCTCTTATGCGAACCCTAATTTGGCCGCTCGTCTCTCTCTCTCACGATTTAGGGTTTGCGTCCTGGTGGCCGCGTCTTGCCGATCTCCGCGGGCTGCGAGTGCGACGCTCTCGCTGCTCCTGGTGTGGTCTGGCGTCGCATGTTGCTGACTCTCCTCCTGCACAGCCAATTGAAATATCTGCCCAATCGGCGGCATGGGATCCATGGCGAGGATCTGCAAGCGAAATCGAGGTAAGTTTCGTTCAAAATAAGGAGAAAGCGTGTAGCTTTCTCCTTGTCTTTAATGGATCTGTATTGTTTTAGAGTGGATTTCGGTCCCACGAGCTTCTCCTCGGCCGCTTCGAGATTGTTCCATAAAGACGAGAGCCTGTTGAAAACGGCTGTGACTGTCATATTTCCTTGCTTCAATTCACTGAGCTCTTGCATTAGATTAAAAATTTTCGCCTAGTCCAGCTTCCCGTACATTTCCTGGATATTTTCCCACATTTCTTTTGCATCTTCTGTTGGTGGGAGTCCGACCGCAACCTCGGAGGAGACGCAATTGCTGATCCAGGTTCGGACTAGGCGGTTGCTCTTCCTCCAGAGTCGGGCCAGGCGTTCGTCCACGAGAACTGGAATGGTTCTGTTGAGGAAACCATCTTTGTCTTTGGTTGCCAGGGCGCGCCGAAATTCCTGCGACCATCTTGTATAGTTTTCTGGCCCGGTCAATTGCTGGCTGATGAGTCGCATTTTGGTCCGTTGGCATTAGAGACAAACAATGGATCGCTGGGTTTTGGTCGTCCGGCAAGCGCCGCCGCCAGAAAAGGTAGAAAACCAGGCATGAGGTTCGGGTAGGTATTTCCTTGACCCGATTCGCTCGCCCCAATTGGATAACCCGCATGATAAAAAACCGGTTAGGGATTTGTTCCCATACCTAGCTCTCCCGACCTGCTCAACTGCTCCGATTCAATGGCTGGGCTTGCCCCATTCGTGGTTGGTGGGCCCCCATCGGCTTGGACATAGCTATGGTGGCCCACATATGCAGACGATAATGGATTTGGGCTTGGCCCAAAATAAAGTGGATACAAAATCCACTAGTATGGTTGACCCGCCAAGGGTTGCCCCACATTGAGCTGAGTCTACGTGGGTTGCCACTGTGCGGGTTGTAATTGAGTCTGCTGATTTATGGCTGGAAGTGTCGCAGGTTGAAGTTCAACTTGCAGATCTTGGGGTGTTACTTCTCTAGTCAGTGAATTTCCGGAAACATAGGTGCTGGTTTGTGGGGAGGCCATGGTAAGTAAAAAAAACTCCTTCGGATATTGATTCTAATGCCGAATAGAACCCTTTTCTGTAGGCCGAAGAACTATTTGGCAAAAGAACAAAGCAGAAGCAAATCAGAAGCCAAATGCTCTGATACCATGAAAGAAACCGAAGGCGATGGAGAGAGGAATAATATTTTTCTGTATTTCCTCGATATGTCTGTAAACTGTACAGAACCTAAAGATATAGAACTGGGTTTGTACAATTAATGGAAATAAAGAATTGTATGTATCAATCTAGATATGTATCTAATCTTTAATTGATATGTACATAATCAAATAAAATCCAAATCTCCTAAAGGAATATCACATATCTTCTAACAAAAACCATTTGATTGCATGTTAGTAAAGTGGTTGCTCGATTGATGCCTATCGTCGCAAACCTATGATGAACCCATTTGAGCCTACACAAATTTATATTTCGTTTTATCAAAGAGACGTGGGTATGAGCTTAGAAATGTCGCGGACCTAAGATGTAATTGCCATCGCGGGTCCATAGAGTCCACAAGCTAGACCGTGAAAAGCTGCATAAAAATTGATTAGTCGGCAACGGGCCCTTTGACCTTGTGCTAAGTCACTAATATAGACACGACACGTACGTGAATTAAAAATAATCCGACCCAAATCGATGCATTTGATCCATTTTGACTAATCTATGTGTATTTATAAATTTTTAGAGACTCAAATCTAATCAAGTCTGTACCCAACCCAGATCAACTTGACCCACATTATTAAAACACATAGATAATGCTACGTACTATGTAAATGATGAGATCTTTAATAGTTTTTATAAGGTTCTTAATAAGATTTTCAACTTGTTTGCGACTTTTTCTTTATTGCAAAATTTTCCAATTTCTTAAGGAAATGTCTGATATTTCTTAAAATCAATAAGTCAATAAATAACGATATGTAAAATCATACACTATTTTTCACGATTTTCTAGAGCTTGAAAGATCATAAAAATTTTAACTATTTCTCAAATTTAAGAAAGATTATCATAAATAGAAGACAAAACTAAGAAATAAGTTGCCCCACCAGAAAATCCCCAACCTGGACTTGCAGGCAAATGAAGAGCGAAGCAAAAGCCCCTCCTCCCTTTCAGACCTCAAGAGCACATATTTTTCCATGTTTGGACCATCTCCCATTCTTCGCTCTAAGCAGCTGAAGTCATGAACTTGACCTCGCCGATGTGCTTGTCGCCGAATATCACACCCTCTTGGAACGGATCGACGCGCAGGAAGGCGCGGTCGTAGTCCCTGAGGGAGATCTCCCTAAGGTTGACTCGCATCTCACGCTTTCACTTGGGATTGTCGTCGCATTCCTTGCCAATCGGAGTTTGTTGCTGCTGGTTCTGACTGAGTTTCTTGCTGGGGTCGTCGCTGATGACGGAGGCTTGTGCGTCTATGTAGGCGATGGGAGCGATGGCGACGCGGATTGGTTGGGATCCTCAGCGGTGTTACAATAGGTGGAGAAGAGAGGAGCGACTCACCTTCAATAGAGACCGCAGGAAGGTTGGGCTTTAGACCATTAAAAACCCAAATTTTAGTAGACTTTGTTACTCAAATCTATATCAATCCATTTAGCAAGGTTTAGCTAATTTCCTTAGATTGTCATCTAATAAAACCTATAGATAGATTCCGTGTACTCTTTTCTATATAAACATAGAAATATACATGCATTGTTAAGACGCGTCTTCGCACGGTAACTCTTGCTCAACAAAGAAATAGCCACGCTATTCATATTGGTCATGTTACTATTCCAACAGCAAAGTTGACCGTAAAAGATGCATGCTGTTAGCCTCCTATTCTCGTCTTTGCACTTCTCATTTTAAGAAGCCAACACCATCACCAAACTCGCTGTCATCGGACGATCAACGTATTGAAATCTCATCATTAGCAGAAGCCTGGAGCGAACACACACACCCCACGTGTAGCCACGCCATGAATCCACCATGCCCGACGCTAGGCAAGTGTGGTTTCGACCATTTCCTATGTGATTTCATGGTGATCGAGGATTTCGAGAAATTGTTGCGATTACTTTTCAAACTCAAGCTGATAATTTGTTTTGACTCACCTAACATTTGAGGGGATATTGGAGATATTTATCTATCTTCTATAAATATTTAAGATATTTCCTCTGATTTTCCATATCTATTTTGATTATGCATATCTAATTTGATTTTTTTTAGATAGTCATCTATTAAAACTATAAACAAGCTCCAGATTCTCTTTTTATGTAGACATAGAAATATACAAAAAATTCTACAATTTCTCTTCCGTTGCATTATTCTTAACTTCAGTAATCATGATTAGTGATGGTTATTACTTTCTTAAACTTCGAATTAGTCTAATTCCCCATATCCTAATCCATAAATCAACGGTGGTTGCTGAATATATAACCCAAGAACCATGTCCCATGGATATTATCTGGCTTCGATAAACAAACAATAGATTTCTAGGAGAGAGAGAGGGATTGATTGATTGATTGATTGATTGATTGATTGAACCTAACAGCTATAATTGCTAAGGCTTAGGTCTAAGTAATATCAAGTTTGTTGTTACCTGTCACATCAACTGAACAACCCAAAATATCGAGTGTGCTAGAGTATTCTAATATGATTAACTTAGTTCTCCACTTGTATCATTTGGTGCGTGGTAAGTTATTACCCCCTGAAGTGCTAGGGTTCTGAGGAGGGCTTAGGTCTAAGTAATATTGAGTTTGTTGTCACCTGTCACGTCCAATGAGCAACCCAAAATTGAGTGTGCTAGAATATTTGAATATGATTAACTTAGTTCATCGGTTGTATCATTTGGTGTGTGGCGAGTTATTAGCCCCCGATGTGCTAGGGTTCTGAGGAGGGGCCCTCGACTTTACGATGTGAATGGGAATGGGGTTGGCAGGATGAGATGGTATGAACGGCGTTGACTTATTCATCGTCTGATCAAAGGACATTTCACTTCATCACATGCATGTACACTTCAAGATTAAGTAGGGGAGGCCTGATCTCAACAGCTATTCCTAGCCTTCCAGAGGATTTGCATTCAAAAATAGTATAGAAATCTACGAATTTAACTCTTATATTTGGTTAATTTGGTGAAGCCAGGAATTCGGACCAGTTTCATTTCTCTTTTCGAAGGAGGAGGGTACCAGGTTGGAGGATCGGACCGGACTAGCTGCCTATCATTTTCTTGAACTCAGTCTAATATGCTAGGAGAAGGGCTTCACGGAAATCAAGACCGGGGGACCCGAATTAAGGGTGGTCCGGACCCTCGCGGTTATCATTACCCCATTTTACCGTTGGGGTTGACTCCGAGAACAGAAGCAGTTTAATGATATGCTTAGGTCCTAAGCCAACCATTACCTTCGACGAAAAAGCTTGTTCTGAGTTTCATAAAATGTTCGGTTATGTTTTTAAAGCATTTTGTCTTTTTAGTATGTGCATTTGTCGAAGAGACTATAGGAGGAAAAAAGCCACTCGGCCACCGATGATTTATGCACTTGCCAATATAGAATGAAATGGTTTCGACCTTCCAAATTACTTTATTTTTTTAAGCTTAAGAATAATATATTGGGCATAACGTGAGAGTAGGTCCTGCACCACATCCGTCTCTTCCCTAGTTTGGGGATGAAAGTGTCAACACCAAATGCACATTACTTTACATATATATATATATATATATATATATATATATGAAACGTGGAATATCATAAATGGCCGCATTTATTAATCTCTGGTGCCTAACCACCCCTAATTCCACCACCTACTAAAAAAAGCTCAGATTCTCCTCCTGCCTTCATCTCTACATAACCTTCCTCAACCCTCCAAAATTTCGAAACGCCTCTATTCTATCAAGACATCGTCTCAAAAAAGAGGAAAAAAAGAGGTCAGATCTCAAGATGGGTTCGATTCCGAGCGAGACCCTGGTGGCTCCGACCCAAGTCCCCGACGAGTACGAAACCATGTTATACGCCATGCAACTCGCTAGCGCGGCCGAGCTGCCCATGGTCCTCAAGACGGCTCTCGAGCTCGATGTCCTCGAGATCATGGCCAAGGCCGGGCCCGGCGCGTGCCTCTCTCCCCGTGAGATCGCGTCTCAACTCCCGACCAAGAACCCGGATGCGCCCACGATGCTCGATCGGATCTTGCGCCTCCTTGCGACCCACTCCGTTGTCACGTGCACCATGCACAAGCTCCCCGACGGCCGAGCCGAGAGGCTCTACGGGATCGCTCCGGTTTGCAAGTTCTTGACCAAGAACGAGGATGGTGTTTCGGTCGCCTCTTTGTGTCTCATGAACCACGATAAAGTCCTCATGGAAAGCTGGTTAGTGATCAGATACGCAGATATACACCTGCATCATATTCTTCCTTATTTTTGCACTACTAATCATTCGGCACCCGCACCAAATAGTTATAATCTCCGACGCGTTGGACTCAGTCAATCACGATTTTGAAAGCACACGCACAACACATAATCTTCTGCTAAACTATTCTTTTGATGATCTTTTGTTTTGTTAGTCGTTTTGTTTGATTGGGGAGACAACAAATTGAACGGAAAAACCTCGCAGGCTTGTTCATCAATAAATGTGACTAGTCGCTGACATTACACCCGTTTAGCGTTAGGCGACGCTAAATTAACTCTTTATAATCAGTTAGTAGCGTTGACTTCATTTGTTGGTAGAAATAATTTCAAGATAATAATGCAGTACATCACCTACGAAATGCACGATCATGGAAGAAGGTAAATTGACTCGGTATTAAGGGTGAGCATATCAGACCAACTAGACCGGGAATCGCTCGGACTAAACCGGATTGGCTGGTTTGGTCCGATTCCAGCGTCGATCTGGTTCCGTCCCATAAAAATGGAACCGGTGATATTTGGTTTGGTTCCTGGTTTCGGGGAGAACTAGACTGGACCGGACCAATTTTTTTTTAAATATATATTTTTAATTTATTAAAAATAACAATAAACCCTAAAATTGTAATAACTTTGGTATTTTTTTTTTTTTTTTTTTTTTTTGCTAAGTGGCTGATTCCATTGAATCAGACCGGACTAGTTGGTCGGGTCCCATTCCTATTCCCAAAAAGAGAATCGGAACCGATCACCTCTACTTGATAGTATAATACCTTGACGTAGATGTTGAAAAGTGACTAAGATGTCAAAATCCATAACAGCATGATTTAGCCCATAATACGAAAATCGAATATTTTGTTTAAGCTTCATATTATCAATCATTGATGCAATTATTAAGCGATCACTTACTCATAAAAGTCCAGTGTAACTTTGATCGATGATCATCACCAAATAGATTCACGGTTGAAGTCATATATACATCAAGAGAAAAAAAAAATGCTGAATCGACCAAGATTTTTGACCTAAATAATGCAGGTACCACTTGAAAGATGCAGTTCTTGAAGGAGGAGTCTCGTTCGACAGGGCATATGGAATGAATGCATTCGAATACACCCGTACCGATCCGAGATTCAACAAAGTATTCAACAAAGCCATGTCCGATGTTTCGACCATCACCATGAAGGAGGTCCTTGAGACGTACAAAGGCTTCGACGGCCTCAAGTCGGTGGTCGACATAGGAGGTGGAACTGGCGCTGTCCTGAACATGATTGTCTCCAAGTACCCCTCCATTAAGGGCATCAACTTTGATTTGCCTCACGTCATTGCCAATGCTCCGTCCTATCCCGGTACTTATATTATATTCCGCAAATCCCTCTATATCACTTCATGTTAATTACATTGTATGCATGATTAAAACTAAAATCGCCTTAGAGACATTAAATTATCATCAATGCGTGTGTGGTAATATATAATTGAAAAGCTTATTTCCTATGCTAATCGATATTGACTTCCTCAACTATATGACTACAATCTTCGAGTTAGGCGTCGAGCATGTTGGAGGAGATATGTTCGTTAGTGTTCCTACAGGAGATGCAATTTTCATGAAGGTTAGTTCAACTTATATTACCACTCTTATCTGCCAATTACTTGAAATGTGAATGATGATAACATCTTGTTTCTAATTCGCCATGGAAATTGATGCGTTTGCGACATGTAGTGGATATGTCACGATTGGAGCGATGAGCATTGCCTGAAGTTCTTGAAGAATTGCTACAACGCCCTCCCTGAGCACGGGAAGGTCATAGTGGCCGACTGCATCCTTCCCGAACTCCCGGACACGAGCTTCGCGACCAAGGTAGCCTTTCATGCCGACCTGATCATGATGGCGCACAACCCCGGCGGGAAAGAGCGGACGGAGAAGGAGTTTGAGGCACTGGCCAAGGCTGCGGGGTTCAAGCGCTTCCGCATCGCGTGCGTTGCCTTTGATCACGTCATGGAATTCCTCAAGAACTAAGGGTAGATTGAGCCAATGGGTCCGAATGTGGAGACGTATTGGACGATGGAGCATGATTTTTAGCTTCTTGTGATTAAGAAGAGCATAACAAAAATGATGGACCGAATGTCGACTTATTTTACTTGATGATGTGATTGGAGAATGCAAAAGATGTTATGAACAATTCAGTTGCCGAATTGCAAATTCCAATCCTAAGTTGTGTCAAATATTACCGAATGCCTTCGCATGCTAGTGTTATTCATTGAGACTGAAAGCTAATTATGCATGCATTTAATATGCCCAAAATGAATGGATGAACATTAGTGTTTAAAAGTTGCCATTTGCATGTGCTGAGCAAATCGGAAAAAAGTATGAAAAAGTGTTTTAGCGGTCTCTATGATTGTTGTATGTGACCAACCCATCATTTAATCCACGTGGCGGCATCTCATTTTAAGTGACGCTTAAATTTTGAAATCACTTGTTTGGTATTGGCTTGTCACACACCATGTGATATTGTCACATAATATGTGGTAGGTAGAGAACCTCACAATTTGTCGCTAATCATGATCAGTGATAGACTTTTAAATTTAGATATGAATTGGAGCCCATAATGGTTATTGTATTAAACATTGATTAGTATACGTCTCCATATTTGGAAAAATAGAACAAAGGTGAGTGCGTATATGTACGCATATAACGTTTATTTCTCCATAACCCAAGATTCGTCTCACTTGATTATCATTGCCATTAATAAACAAACACTAAACTCTCTTGTCATTGAAAGGAGAAGTATGACTTAACATTTATATTATCGGCACCGTACATGTTTGTATTTTTTGGCCGTGCCTTTGTACACGTTGACTTCACACCTTTCTACGAAAATTTTTGCATTACTAAACTAAAATCATTGAGGTATAAAGTGAACTAGGTATCTTACTTATTCAATGTTTTATACAATCACTGCAAGATTCTTCTTTGCATTTGCATTTGATATGCACAGAGGATTATGTAATTTCTGTGTATTAGATGTGTCTAATGAAAAGTACATGACAGACTATCTTAGACGACTATCTAAAGTAATCAAATCAAGTATGATCAATTAGATATATGTACAATCACGAGAGATATGAAAAATATTTTAAATAACTTTATAAAATATCCTGTATTTCTAACATCTTTTCAAATTCAAGGTTTGGATAACAAAATCCAAAAAATCCCGATGGATTGCCCAAGAAGTTGAATGTGCTGAAGAAAGAATCGGCTGAGCTGACGTTGCTACTTACGTGGTTGTTATGTATTGTCGTGGCTACTATGAAATCCATGTGGCTGGAGGATAACATCACGGCAGGTCTGGTGATGGTGTTCGCTTGTGGATTGGCGAAGAAATGCGCCCAGTACGGCTGGCGTCCTTATAAACACCATGGAGAAAGCGAGTCAGGTGGAGGCGTTCGTCTGCGGACAGAAACGTGGCCTGTGTGTTGAAACCAAAAGAACAATATTTACAACTTATGACTTCATCACTTCATATAGAAATTCAAGCTCACAAACGCCAGTCATAACTATTGATAAATAAGACATAACAACCTGCAAATGTCAATGCGAGGATTTAATGAAGAAAACAAAACAGCCCATACATACTTATCATAAACACAAATTAAACACACAACAAAGTAACATAAGTCTTTGGTAACTTTCACTTTTGAATCCCGTAGTAAACATGCAACCACCCTAAAATTATAACTTTCTTGATTTATTTTTGTCCTCTATCATTGACGAATCTAAAGCGTTGTCAACAAAAATCAGTTTTGCTGTTATTTCAACACTGTGAGGCGGTTGTTGTTACAAGCACTATGGATAAACATGGCCGATGTGGCTGGCATTATAAATAAACAAACTTGGTGGGCACTTTCTCAAATAACAGGTTCTGCAGACTATAGGTTAACAGAACATGCCGCGCTGGCTATTGAACGAGACAGAAATGTTGAAGATTGATACTGATATTAGTAATTATTGAAAAAGAAGATGAAATGAAATTGGAGAATTGTACTCGGGTGTGAACGTTGGTGTAAAACGGGTGCAATCTTAGTATGATCTAGCTTATGATAAGAATTATGCAGAATAGGAAACCGTGGATTATAGACTTTATTAAATGACTATTTACGGTAACCAAATCAAGTACAAATATGGAGAATCTCCTGGATGTATGCACAAACGAGAGAGAGAGAGAGAGAGAGAGAGAGAGAGAGAGAGATGCATTTCCACATGGACTTACCACATCAACTAAGTTATTGTCATATGTCATCTAATTTAGCAATTTCCCCATAAAATTTGACGGAAGTTAATAGATGATAAATATGTCACGAGTGTATCAATTTTATGTTTTTCGATGATTCAAAAATTAATTTGAGTTTAATCAGTCACGGGGTAAGGGTGGCTAGCTCGGCCTAGATTTTGGTGAGCCTCACTCGCTTCCTCGCCCTAGGCAACGCTAGCTATTGTCCAAGGTCGGCATTGTCACCGACCCCATTAAGGCCTCGCTGGCCCTAAGTGTCGGTTGACGACCTTGACTAGGCTAAGGTGAGGCCTCGTTAACCCTAATCGAGGCTCCCCTATATCTAGATTGAGGGTGTCCAAATTTGGGTGACGCTTGCCTTTGCCCGGGGTTGGCAAGGGTCGTTGGCCCTTGACGAAAGCCCATGTCGCCCATAGCGAGGGTAGCCAACTTGCCCAAATTTGGGTTGAGCTCACCACCCTTGCCTAGGGCTGGAGAGCTCCATTGGCCCCTTTGGTAATGGGGGTGGCGACCACGCTTGCTGAAGAGGCCCTAGCTTAGTAGCTTTGTTTTTTTCCCCCAGCTTTTTTTTTTTTCAAAGTAAATTTTTTTCCTTTTCTAGTTTTTTTGTTAAACTAATTTAAATATAATTTGGAGAAGAAAATAATAATATGAAAAATACATGAGTAAAAATAATTACAAAATATACGTCGGTATTTTTGTTAGCCAAATTGATAATGTTAGTAGAAACACTTGATTGTACTAATTTGATAAGTTTTATAACTTGATTGCATTTTTTGAAAGTTTTAATATTCAATTGTACATTCGTCACAAGTTTTAGATTTTCTAATACACTTATCCCCTAATTAATCCTATTTACATGAGATTTTTGTTAAAATATTGACATCAAATTATGTGACTCACAAAATGACGTGCAATATGAGAGATGCATGTTATGGGACTAACTAATGCGATCGATATTACCTAGATGACATTTGTTTATTTGGTTTTTATTTTTATTAATGGAAATTTTAGATTACCCTAAACATATATGCAATTTAAAATTAACATACATTGCTTTAAGTATGAAAGCTCTAAACTATGAATTATGCATGTGTCCTAAATTCTAAATATGCATGCGATATATGATACACAATACATACGCAACGATTAATAAATTTTAAGAGTCATTAAATATACATCTTACACAGAGTTTTGTTGATATGATTTAACAAGATATTATTTTTATCCAATCAAGACTTATCTAACCGATCAAACATAATGAACCATAATATAAAACACGAACGATAAATAGGACAATATTAGGGATCCGACCTTTATGCATAATGGTCCGGCGCCCTGAGATATCTTAATCAATTCAAGGGAGTAATAAAATAACCTAAGGTTTTATTGCTAAATAACATCCATATGGAACTATACAATAAAATTAAACTGTGGCATAAATTTAAAAAAGCTTTATTACCTTGATTTGATTAACCTAACCTAAGATGTCCAGGCAAAGCAAGCAAGGGCAGCCAAGACTTGTAGGGACTAGCAAGGAGGAGCGTGACTGCAGGAGCTATGGGCAATGACCGCTATAGAGACCTTCTTAGAAGTGAACCCTTAAAGGAAAAACTAAAAATTATTAAGTCCAAAGACTTAGCACATACTCTCTTAAGTCCTCTTAATCACAACTTGGTACTCAATTTAACATACAATTTTCTTACATTTTGGAGTCGCCATTAATTAGTTAAGGTCAATTAGAAACCCAAATAAAATATGAGAGAATACTTTACTTCTATGAATTAGGGATTTGAGACTTGATGACTATAGATTAATCTAACGCTCTTCATCACTTTTTCCCTTTATTTTCAAAAATATTTAACGAGCAATCTTGGTTGTTTTTTAGCCTAAATGATGAACATACAAGAGTGATTATGTGGGTGCGTAATCAATAATTTAGTATTCAATAATCAAAGTTGCGGTAGTTTGATTCGATTTCCGAATAGAACTGGTCGGTTGCACACCTTTGATACCTTTAATATGCCCAAAATGAATGGATGTACACTTGTGTTTAAAATTTGCCAAGAAAGAATGACGTCTCTTGGCGTAATTCAAATTTGCATGTGCTGAAAAATGGTACGAAAAAGTGTTTTAGGCATTTGTGCGGCTGTTGTATGTGACCAATCCATTCATATGTATCTTATCCTATGTGATGCTTAGAATTTGAAATCACTCACTTTGAATTGGCTTGTTACACATCAGTGTCCTTATCATGTAATACATGGTAGGTAGAATCTCACATGAAATAAGTTGTAATATGTAACATGATATGTATTTTCATTTATCATCCGTTATGATAGAATTTCAAATTCATAAATAAATTGAAGTGCATAATGGTTATTGTATTAAACTTAGAATTAGTGAACGTATCCATATCCAGATGCATAAAACGAAAGTGAGTGCAAAAATATAAGTATGGTTAACATCTAAATCTTCGCCTAAGGTACCTTGTGCATTTGGGACTTAGAAGCATTATCGTTTATAGATAACTAGCTTCCGCGTCATGTAGGTCATCCATGCATTTTATAAAAATTAGAATCGGATTTGTTGGTAATGACGTAGTTTGACTCCAAATCACAAATACCCTTACCGTATGGCTCGGATTTGGGTCGCTTATTTTTGTGTGTGCTCTCATCATTCATTTTTACAATTATAGAAATTAATGGCCATCCTCTAACCACTCATTTTGCCTCACATTTTTATGTTGCTAACCTTGTAACTTTACCAACCACTAGGACTGCCTGAGTGGCCATTCTTTTCATATGGGAAGGGAGAGGTAGGGAGTTTGATTACCCCATCTCAAGGGAGGCTGGGGATGGGGACATGAACGTTTAATTTCAAATGTGAGGCTTCATTCTCACGCTTTGCAAAAAGAAAATGTAAAAATCTAAGAGTGAGTTGAAAGTTAGTGTAGGACCAAAAAAAAAAAAAAAAAAAAAAAAAGGCTTGTAACTTTACCCTCATGGATTGGTGATTAAATGGGAAAAATTGAACTTGCAAGTGAGACTATTTGGGGATGCTAAGTGAGGTAACGATGGAATATTGAAATTGAACTAAATTGGTTAGATTTCCATGAAAACAATCTTAAACCAAGAAAACAATCTCTATGTCCTTATCCATTCCAGAAAACCAACGGATAAAACTGCACTCTTTGACTCGGACAAAGACCTCCCACTTGTGAAGTCATTAATCATGACAGCTCAAGGAAGTCATAACCATGTTTGGACCATTCAAAAGACCAGCGGAAAGGAAAGAACTGGCAGAAACTTCAAGAGACCGGCGGCTGAGCTTCAAGGAACCAGGAGGTAAATGCAAATTTTACTATAGCAGCTTCGGCTGAGTTGATTGGACAAAGAGTGAAGGGAAAGAACAACTTCAACATAAAAGGATCAATGGACAATAAGCTCCAGGACTGAAGAAAACAGAATAAAAGAAAGAAAAGAGGACAGAGTTTAAGGGGGGCGGTGACTTTCGTTGAGCAAGGAGGCAGAGCTGGAGTTCTTCCTCTTGTGGTCGTAAGTTAACGAGGAGAGGACAAGTATATACCGTCTATTTTCTCCATGACCCTAGATTCGTCTCACATGATTATTATGCCATTGATAAACAAATACTGAACTTTCTTACCTTTGAAAGGAGAAGTATAACTAACCATATTATTTTTGCCACCGTACATGAATTTTTTTTTTTTTAGGGCCGTGCCTTTGTACACGTTGACGTTGACTCCACACTTTTCTGCGAGAATTTTTGCACTACTAAACTTAAATCATTGAGTTGTATAAATCACTGCAAGATTATTTGTTGCATGTGCATTCATCAATATGAATAAAAACAGAGAGATAAAAAATATGTGGAACAGAGAACTGTTGAATTTATGTGTCTAATTAAAAGTACATAAGCCCATGTTAAGGTAATTAAATGAAGTATGATCAATCAAAATATGCACAATTGGAGATATGGAGACTTCACGGATTCATATACAATCACGAGAGATATGAACAATATCTTAAATATCTTTAGAAAATATCCTAAATATCTCTAGCATTCAAACTTAAGGTGCATAGAAGTAAACTTGACCCAATGGATTGCCAAAACGGTTTAGTGTGCCAAAGGGAGATATTGGAATCTCTACTTATGTGTTCTTTATGTGTTGTCATAGCTACTATGCAATATATGCAGCAGGAGGCTATCCTAGCGACGAGTCTAGAGACGGTGCTCATCTGTATACTAGCAGAGAAACACGGCCGATGTGGTTGGTGTTGTTATGAACACCATGGAGAAACGCGATCGTGAAGCTAGCATTATTACAAAATAGATTGGCTAGACATGCATTCTTAATTTACACATTGTAGATATTTGGAAATTAACCTCGATGAGGTTGTGCTTTGCTAGCTTGAGGTATTTAAGTGATTGCCCTGATCTAGCCATTTATTTAATGTTTTGATTATTTAGTGTTAAATTATTAATTGCGCACCTGCATGATTACTTTTACATATTAGTGGTTTAGGCTTAAAACCAGCTAAGAATGCATGCAAATTTTTTTTTTTTTGAAAATAAAAAGAAAATGTACTAAAATAACATTAGATTAATCTAGTGTAACAAAGTTCTCGAATCTATTAAATCTCTAGTTTACAGAATTAAAAATATTCTCTCATACTTTACTTGGGTTTCTCATTGACTCTAATTGATTAGTGGCAACTCTAAAAGGTAAGAAAATTGCAGGTTAAAATGAGTATTAAATTGGGATTGGTAAGGCTTGTGAGAGATTGTGTTAAGTCTTTTGATTTAGTAGTCCATTAGCTTTCCCTTGCGTGATTCGACTTTGGGAAGCTTGCAAAATTGGCAAGGAGTCCAGGAAAGCCACCGAGCTTGCTAGATCGGCGAGGGTGACTGAGGAGGCGCGATGAGGCTTTGCTAATTGCGTCAAGAGTTGGAGGGATGCTGGTGACTTGATTAGAAGTGTTGGATGCTTGACTGGGAATGACGGTAGACTGCTTTTGGGCACTACGAGGATCGCTCGATTGGAAGAGGCGGCCCACCTCCATTTGGTCAATTTTTAAAATTTTTCTTTTCTTTCCTTCTTCCTCCACCAATTGCTTGGCCCTACCGGCCCTCTCTTGTGGTGAGTCACTAGCATCATTAAGATTCAATGATTGGTGGAGGAAGAAGGTTAAAAAAGAAAAGCAAAGAATATAAAAAATATTAAAATATTTAAAAAAAAACAGTTATCCACATCAAAGCCAGTCAGGTCACGTAGAACAACTAACATTCACATTAACGAACTCGGGCCAATTTTGACTGGAATGACTATAATTGACAAATTGTTAAAATGTTTAGGATTAAATTGACCAAATTAAAATATATACGACTTAATTGACATTCATACAAAAGCACATCACACATGCAATACCCAACTTCTAAAAATTACAAATACCAAATATTCATTCTATATCTACTATAGTCATCGCACATTGCACATGCAATACCATGTCTTTTTGTTGTCCACTCTTTCCTTCCCCTCTCCTTTCTTCCAATTGTTTGTATCTTATTTCTTGACTTTAAGATTCGACATCTACATTTATTTCTTGCAAAAAAGATTGGTAGAGTCAACTCCCATAATGAAATTAAGCATAATACAACACATCAACTTGAGTATCAGAAGACCAAAAAGGCTTCAATGTCTTATAAACTGAAATGCCTTTTCAGACCTCAAATGCCCTTTCTACCGAGAACTGTAAAGATAAATGGCAATAAGTGAACAACCTTCCTAATTCTCACATGGGCGGTCTTGAAATTCTTTTTGTGATACCGAAACCTATCTCGTTAAATTAACGAGATAGGTTTAGATTCAACTACAAATGGATTTTTTTTTTTAAAGCTAAAAATTACAAATGGATTCAAGCCATTTACGCTTGCGGTTCTTGAAGAGCTCAAGACAGTGTTCTTGATCCAAGTTTCTGCTGCAGAACTTCTTGTAGTACTCCGCATATGTGAATTCCCGATAAATGGGCCCACGACCGTTGTCTAGGAGCGATACGGGTGAGCTAATCAACGCGTGGCTGCTCGGGCTAAGAAACGATGCGATCGACATTCTTGGCTTGTCGGCATTCACTATGGCCCGGTGCCACACGCTCTTGTACCTCCCATTACTCAATGCCTGTGATACACCATCAACGTTAACAGCATCTTGTTTAGGGATGAATCTATGACCAACTTTCGGAGGGACTGAGATTAAAGATATCTGAGGATTTTCAAGAAATAGTAACAATATTATCAGAAATCATAAGGTACTTCTTTAACGCATTGAATCCGGGGAGGCGGGGCCCGCACACCTTCTCCCCCACCTAGGTATGTCTCTGTACACATTCATTTCTAAAGTTTTCTTCTTCGACAGAACATCTTGACAAAAGCTATAGTCGGGTGAGCAATACATTGAAAGTGTTAGATATAAATCACAATCGATAAATATTTCGAATCCATTTTTGATTGGCCAAGTCAACATAATTTTAATGGTGGAGACTACACTCGATCCCTAATGTTCGCATGATTCATTTGATATGAGTGACTCAATTTACCAAGTTAGAAGTACCTGTAATTGGTCCCCGATGTTGATGACAAAGGCATTTGGGTGAGGATCAATGGCGACCCACTTGCCATCTTTGAGGACCTGAAGGCCTGCGACATGTAGATCCTGAAGTAGAATGGTGAGTGCATTTGGGTCAGTGTGGCCTGGGAGACCGTAAGTGAGCTCTGGCTCTGGGCATGGCGGGTAGAAATTGACGGCCATGTGTTGTCCTTGTTCTCCTAGGATGTTCCTTACGGCATCCTTCTCGAACCCCAGGCTCTCCGAGATCAGCTCTTCGAGCCTGTACCCGAGACGTCGCACTTCGCGACAGTAGTTGCTCACGAACTCCCTGCCGATGGCACGTAATCAAGACACAAGTGGTTAGTAGCTCGACTAGGCCTTGATAAATACAATCATTTATACGTTATTTCAAAGCTTTTTTGCTAACGGGAGAGATTTGGGCATCACAGCTTAGGTACCGACCATTTGGGCCTAAAGTTTTCATGAGGGGTGGCCCATGTTCATCCAAACTTGTCCATTGATCAACTCTTGTTCGTATCTGGGCCAATCTCGATGCAACGAATATAGGAAAAGCAAGACAATCGCAATGAAAGGAAGATATTCTGGCTGGAACCCAACCGATTCCTGGACTCCTCAGTTTATCCACTTTAAGATGAAGTGGACTTTGCTCTTCTGGCCATTCAGGCTAATGCTGGGCCTAATTTTGAAGAGGAGATGGGCTTGTGCTATTTGGGGGCTGTGGTTAGCTTTTGTACCGAACATAATGAAATGAAAGGCTTGAAAGAAAGAAAAAGAAAAAAACATAACGTAATGAAAAGATAATTTATGCTGATCATCACTCTTCTAGGTTGTAACTAGGGATGATTGGTTCTAAAGTGGGTAGATTCTAGACCTGAAACTTGGAATTTGTCTTGTTAGGGTTGGTTCCTAATATTTCGAATTGAGAACTGATCATGTTGATCATGGACCTAACCTAGAACTAAATTTGCCCAATTCTAAGTTCAATTCAAGAACAGGCCAAGGCTTTTTTTTTCCCTTCATTTTTATTTCTCGTATATATATAATAAGCATATGTTACATATGAATAGAATCCTTTCTTCTTGAGGAGAATATATCCAACATATTTAATTTTGACAAATATTTTACGTTCCAAAAAAGAGTGAAGGACTTACTTGGGTTAGAGATAAACTGGTTCAGTTCTAGCTTCTACCCTAGATTTGACTTCTATGTTTTACCTTGGAACTGGCCTGATAGGTTCTAGGTTTCGAATAGAACCCACTAGTTCAGGGTATAAACACATAACCAAACTTCTTAATGCTTATTCCTAATTTTGGATTAGGGAACTAGACTGGTGCCCTTGTAAATTGGCTTAGTTGTTCACCTCTAGGTTGTGACAAAGTGTATTACATTGACCAATTAAACATCTACCTACCTTGTAGATGTGTACCCATTTTTCTCCATCTTGAATTTCACATAATACTATGGAACTAGCCTTGCAAGTTCCAGATTTTGAATATAACCAGCTGGTTTAGGGTATAGAACAGTGAACCCAACCTCTCAAGGCCAATTCCTAGTTTTTGGGTTTGGGAACTGGACCAGTCCCCTCGTAAACCAGCTCACTTGCTCAACCCTAGGTTGTGACAAAGTCCATTACATTGACCAATTAAACATCCACCTACCTTCTAGATGTGTATCCATTTTTCTCCATCTTGAATTTCACATAATACCTTGAAACTGACCTTGCAGTTCCAGGTTTCTAATAGAACCAATTGGCTTAGGGTATGAATCAAACTCTTAAGGTTGATTTCTAGTTTTTGGGTTAGGGAATTGGATTGGTGTCCTTGTAAACCAGCTCAATTGCTCACCCTTAGTTTGTGACAAAGTCTATTATTTTGACCAATTAAACATCCACCTACCTTCCAGATGTGTACCCATTTTTTCTGCATCTTGAATTTCACCTAATACCTTGAAATCAACCTTGTAGTCTCTAGGTTCCGAATAGAACCACCTGGTTTAGGGTATATAAAGTAGTGAACCAAACCTCTCAGGCTGATCCCTAGTTTTTGGGTTAGGGAATGAACCAGTGCCCTTGTAAAAAGGCTCAATTGCTCTCCCCTAGGTTGTGACAAAGTCTATTATATTGACTAATCAAACATCCTCCTACCTTCTAGATGTGTACCCATTTTTCTCCATCTTGAAATTCACGTAATACCTTGGAACCGGCCTTGTAGGTTCTAGTTTCCAAATAGAACCAACCAGTTTAGGGTATAGAATAGTGAACCGAACCTCTTAAGGCCAATTCCTAGTTTTTCGGTTAGGGAACCGCACTGGTCCCCTTGTAAACCAGCTTACTTGCTCAACCGTAGGTTGTGACAAAGTCTATTACGTTGATCAATTGAACATCCACCTACCTTCTAGATGCGTCCCTATTTTTCTCCATGCTTGCATTTCACCTAACTACATCAGCAGCTTTCGCTTCTGCAAAATCAAGACCGTCATCTTCTAGAAAATTCAAAGTCTTATTTCCGACAGAAAGTTAGAGAGCATCTAACTGTATATAGTCACGCTTATAAATATATAAGTGTGCCAATTTAGGTGGCTTTCTTTGACCGCAGCTCATGTCTTGAGCTTATACCATGGTCATGAACCTATAATCTACTGCATGCCCGTAGTTGACAAGGCAAGGAAGAATGCTTACGTCAGACGACAGCAACGAGTGCATTATCTCTTTATTTAAAGGGTTTAAAACAATATTCGAAGGTTAATGCGTGCTGACTAGTGTAAAAGAGATTTCATCCATTACGTTTCCTTTTACCTTTTTGGCTGATTCAGCCATATCCGTCATCTTTGTCGAGATAAACTTATGATCAAGGATAGACATAACTGATTTTCGAAGCCAATTTATTTCTTATTTTTTGGTATATTGTTCAGCAAGATGAGATGCCTAAGGGATAAAATTGCTAGCTCAGCTTAATCTGTTTCCTAGTCTGCATAAGCACCAAAGTCAAGCACGTCCAGTTGACTAGTCACGATTAGGTGAATGTCGTACCTAGGAATTTTATCATAATCACCTCTGTCGTCGTGATCTATATTTTTCAATGCTTGACTTCTCGATCATAGATTGATTTTCCGATTAACGCAATATGTGAATGAGAATACACAGAGCCCAGTGCGTCGGTTTCAAAAAGACTAATTGACCTTCCCCGCCGCACTTTTATCTCCGTGTGAATCCTCTCTCTTTGAAACCTAACATCATTGAACTTGGGGAGGAGAAGCAAATTCAAAATCGAGTTCCCATCGTGACAATTATAGGCTGATTTAATATAGACATTATATGTCTCTGTTAAAAAAAAAGACATTATATGTCAACATCGTATAGACCAAGAAGCTACGTTGCGGAATCATTTTGAAAAATTGACACTGCTTTCTACATTTCTAAAATTAATGTTATGCCCTCACCCCTTTTATTTAAGTAGGTTTAAGTACAATTTGCATAGTATTCATATTATTATTATTATTATTATGTTTGAAACCTAAAGTAAAGGAAACGGAATATTGGCTTGATTTAATGGGTTCTCGAGTACTAAGTATTCAACACAAAATAGAAGGGTGTAAAAGAAACTAAAATATACTCTTTTTTTTTTTTTGGGACAAAACTAAAATATACTTGAAGGACGGCATCTTGCATGTGATAGAAAATTGTCATTTCAATGTAGGGAAGACGAATTATAACATCAGCATCAGGACGTAGGAGCTGACGTCATCTACTAATCTGGAAAAGTGCGACCCGTTTGTGCTTTTTCATTCCAACTTGCGTTACCCGTGATTGAGGGGATCTGACCACTGTACAAAATACAAAGGTCGTTCCGTGCACATTCTGCTCCATGATTGACAATATTTCAGTTGCAATAGCAATAATTCTGCTCCCCAACCACCCCCCTCCCCCAAAATTTTCAAGCAGAATAATAGTATTAGGTAATCAATGGTGTTAGAATATTTAGACATTATTAATATTTAAATACCTAGCAAATGGTAAGAATAATCAAAGACACATTAACACGATGATAGAAGATTTTTATCTTTCTTTTAATTCATTACTTATAACACTTGATATTATATAATCACGACTTGTTATAACAGCACGAAATGGAGACTATTCTCATGTAAGGACCGACAATTGAGTCAATGTTCTGGCCGTCTATTCCTCCTTATTTTGATGCGTTTTCTGTGGTTGTCCATATCCCTTCTTCCAAAGCACATACCATTTCCATAATAGAATTCTCCATTTGACAACAACGCTCCACTCATTTTTGTGGCCAAGACCAAAAGTGGAGAGATAGTGAGAAGAAAAGGGCAAACCGATAAGACGATAATGCTTGTCACAGTGGGTTCACGTGGGTGTAGAATTTGTCGAAGTCCGTGACGTATAGAGGAGGAAAAACGCTCAAATAGATAGAAAGAGAGTGCTGGAAATTTAACTTGAGACCTCCACTTTAATACGTTTTGATGTCTCTAATGTTTTTTTATATAATAAAGATTGGGCACTCGACCTTAAACGATTGCCTAAATCTTTCTTGACAAGAGCAAAAAGTGACACTTTCTTTTTCCTTTTCCTTCCCAACGCATATCGCATACATGTTGATTTCGTGCGCACTCGACTTTCAAGAAAAAGCCAAGCCATTTAAAAGTTGAAAATTCGTGGGCCATATTGTTTTTCTTCTATTCCAGTCTTGAATAATTCTTTTGATTAGTAGGTTTTAAATTTTGGTGTAGTTGAACTTTCAGTTACGCTATTTTCTTCAGAAAAATAAAATGAGAGAGAGAGAGAGAGAGAGAGATACTTGAACGTAGGAGGATTGGCGGGCCATTCTTCCATATACTTTTCAAGGGGGTGACAATGGAGCCTGAGATAGTCTCTCCAGTTGTGAACCTTCTCTTTCTTCACATTGAAACTGGTGGACAATCTCATCGTCTTCGTAGGATCCTCCGAATAAAGTTTCATCTTCTCTTCCACCGGCAGGCGGAAGAACTCTGCTGCCACCTCTTGCATCCTCTCCACCGCTTCCGTCGATACTCCATGGTTAATCACCTAATAAAAACCACGACAACCCGAAGTCCCAAATCAGAAATATATATATTATAAATATATATTATTACTAGATGATGAAAGGGCGATATCTTTTAAGGATTACTTATATTACATCATTTATATCACGTGATATGCTCAATACTTTTTATATTATTAAAGTGCGTGTAATATATTAAATAGCATATTCAAGGCAGCCTTCGTTAGGACATTGCGGGTTGGACGAATAATTGTGAGACAGGGCACGTGTAATACAAGCATAGAGGAGTAATGTCGAGAACAAGTTCCAGGTGCAAAATGATCAAATGATAGGGTCATGGTCCAACTAATCGAGATACCGTTCTCTCGGGGACTTTCATTTCGAAAAGCTTAAGTCTATAGGTGAAGTAGATCCCATGCACACGTGGTCAAATCCAAATTATGTATTTGTGAGACAACTCTTCAACTAACCCTTTAACAAAGCGGACAAAAGATCACAAATGAGCTTCACCTGGAAGAAACCGTAAAATCTGCAAGCATCGCCGATTTGATGAACGACTCGGGACCTGTCGTTGCAGCCTAAGTCGATGATCGGGACGTGCTCGAAGGCAGACACTTCGGAGAGGCGGGGACGCTCGGATTCCGGCCTCACGTAGCTTCTTGGCAACCTGGTGAACCGAGTCCCACCGGATATGACTTTTGCTTCCATGCGCAAACTAAATGATCAACGGCGCCACAGAAACAGACAAAATGAGTGGAGGGTTTATATTTTCTGCCCCCTTTTGAGTTTGTGGGTATGACGGGCTTTGGTGAGCTTCCGAGAAGATGAGCACTTTGAGGTGCTACAGACGTACTTATACTAATAGAGCAGCGCCGGCCACCAGCTTGTTGTCGAAATTACAAAAATGACCTAGCCCGAAATAAGATTGACCGAGCCACTTCGGTGGCGGAGTACAAGGGATTTGAAATTAATGCCCTAACGAAGGCTGCTGTGAATATGCTATTTAATATATTACATACTTTAATAATATGAAAAAGTGTCGAGCATCTCACGTGGTATAAATGATGTGATATAAGCAAGCTTTAAAAAGATATCATACTCTCATCATCTAGTAATGATACATATAAATACCCGAAAATTCTGATTTGGGACTTCGGGTTGTCATGATTTTAATAAAGTGATTAACCATGGAGCATCGACGGAAGCGGTGAAGAGGATGCAAGAGGTGGGTATGAGAACTTTCGTGAGCTTCCGAGAAGATAAGCATTTTGAGGTGCTACAGACGTGCGTATATTAATAGAACAGCAGTGGCCAGCAGCTTGTTGTCGAAATTACAAAAATGACCTAGCCCGGAATGAGATTGATTGAGCCACTTCGGTGGCGGAATACAAGGGGCTTGAAATTCGTGTCGCGCCTTGCGAAATTTTTGTATGGCTATTTTCTCATCATTCCAGGGTTGATGCTGGGAATATTTGATTTGTAAAGTGGATGCGCGCATGGTTTGAGGAATCTGCTTCCGTTTCTCCGTCGTTGTATAAATCATATCTAGACAAATGCATGTACCTGGAAAAAATGACCATGCTTTTGAACATTTTCTTGATCTAGGTCCAACAGATTTGACTTTATTTAAAGCAAACATGATCGAGCTTGATACAATGTATGTAGCATTCATATCGGCTTTCTTTCATTGGTTACCTTTCAATACAACATCTTAAAGAATACCTAAAAAGTTCTAAACTTATTGCATTTATGTCAATTTAGTCTCGGATCTTTCAATTTGGCCAATGATGCATTCATTTTATGGAAAATGAGTCATTTGAAAAACATTATTAAAAAATAATCGATTGTATCGCTTACAAAAATAAATAAATAGAGACTATTTTTCATCGCCTAAGGTATAGATTGTTATCGATGATAGAAACATTTTCCGTTGATAATTTTTCTAAACAATATAAGCAATCATTTTTCGAAAAATATTTTTCAAATCACTCACTTTTTGCGAAACCGATGTTAAATTTTTTGATGATTTGCCAACTTAATCATTCCAGCCAATTTTTACTAGAAATCACTGTCGTGGACTTTGGTTGTGCCACATAGATTCCCGATGCTAAATGGACAATTTTAATACTTTTTAAAATTATATATTTTTCTTTTTCTTTTTCTTTCTTTCTTTTTCCCTAGCAAATCTAGCTAGTGTCATCGACTGACCCTTATTGGTCACATGCAAGGCTTGGTAGACCCTTGCTGACCATAGGCAAGGGCTTCATGGCCGTTGCTTGGTCTAGGCGAGGTTGCGGCATTGAGCGAGTTTAGAAAGAAAAAAGGAAAAGAAAGAAAGAAAAAGGAAAAAGAGAAGAAAAATAATATAAAATTCACAAATCATTTTTTTTTTAAAATTATAAAAATTGGCCATGTTAGTGTTGGCTATCCTAAGCCAATTGTGTCACGTAGGATAACTATCATAAACATCAGTGATTTTTGGTCAAAATTGATTGGAAGGATGACATTGATTAATCGCTAAAAATTTTAGAACTAAATTTGCATAATTCAATAGATTTAAGACTTTTCTAATAATTATCCAACTTCTTCTATAATTGGTAAACTAGTGACTGTAGCTTTGATACGCTTTTATAACCGGAAATAGTAAAGAAGAGGAGATAGGGTAGAAGGAAGGTAGGATTGAGTGGACAGATTGAAGTGCTAGCTTTTAATCACTTTACCTAATGAAGTGATAGGGTAGGAATTTTTTTTTTTTGGTAAACGATAGGGTAGGAATTTAGGCACACGGTCTGACCTGCTTTGTATAATGCTCGATTATATATATGTTTTTTAATTCTCCACAAGTTAGGCAAGTGAATACGAGGGAAAATTCCTAAAAGATTCTATATCGATTGTATATTTTTCAATTCGGTCACAAACATTTTAATTTGGTCAATCAAGTCCTAAACATTTTGGTAATTTGCTAATATAGTCAATTCAACCAATTTTGGCCGGAAATTAATAATGCGTACACTAGCCATCTTACATAATACAGCTAATATTGATGTGAAATTTTTTTGTAATTTTTTTATTAATTACTTCCTTTCTTTTCTTTTCGTTTTTTTGTTGTTGTTGTTAAGGGCCAGTTAGTGGTTGGTGGCCATCAGTTGAGGCTTGGTGACCCTTGTAGGCCATTAGGTGAGGGTAGCACGCGGTGAGTGATGACTTATAGCCCTCGCTCAGAACTAGGTGAGGGCCGCAATCATTGCTGTGGTTGGCAATGACCTCATGGCCTTCATCGACCACATGCAAGGGTAGTGAGCCCTCACTAGCCACTAGGAGCTTTGAGTGAGAGCCGCAAGCCCTCGCCAAGTGGCTTGCAGGAATCACAAGGCCTAGCCCGTTGGCGGACGCCCTCGACCGACCCTTTAACAATAAAATAGAAAAGAAAAATACTAATAAAAATTGAGAATAGTTAAAAAAAAATTAATTTTTTTTTTTCATATTTGTGTCAATTGTGTCATGTGTGATGTCTAGTGTCTATGTTATCAATTTCTGATTAAATTAGTCAAATTGAAAAGTGTATAATTGAATTGGTACAAGTGCAATAAGTTTATGGCATTTTTAATAATTTTCTCGTAAACACGAAAATGAGACTTATATGTTATTACTCTAATAGCCCATGCAATTAGCCACGTTTTCCTTCGTTTGCAATTTGGAGATGAAAAGATTGAAACATAGTGTCGGCAACTTTATTTCCTTCCTTCCCTCTGCCCCATTAGCTAAATACATAAAATGAATGATAAATGCGAGGCACGTGTTGAGAAAGCTTAGTAGTTTACCCTAAAGTTCAAAGCAAAAAGAGCACGAAAAAGGGGACAGTGGTACGTTCTGGCAAATTTAACGATGAGAAGATGCTAACCAGCCAAACATTGACAGCAAAATATTGGTTTTTCTTGGGCCATGAAATGAAATAGAAACCGTTCTAAACGTGATGCAATTGCGAGCTTCATCATGTTTTCAGGATCCTAGGATATGTCGGTAGAGAGGACGAAAGTTTCCCCATTAAAGAACGGTGAATGAGATGTCGGCATCGGACATTCACCGTTCATGGACATTGGAATATATCTCAACCTATCATCGTAGCATCAGTCGGCCACTATGAAGATTCTCGATATCTTAGGCAGAAAGAGATGTGCCACTTCGTGCAGCAACGTTAATTGTATGTTAGAACCCGTGACGTGCACTCATCGGTCTTTGGAACACGTGAGTTTTAGTTTGTCTAAATCGACTCATCTAAGGCGAGATAAGTTTGGCTCCGATCCCATGTCCATTTGCAATTGGTGGAGACCGATGTAATTCGACAAATGTCGCAAGTTTTTTGTCAATTTAGCTAAAGGTACGTAACTATGCTTGTGTCATGGTCCGTGACACTCTATACTTGTGACTCTTGTGAGGGAAGCTTGGGATTATTGAGTGAAAAGTGAGTGATGCAGAGGGGATGGACACAATTGATATGTGGGAGTTGCCTTAGGACAGTTGCTACTATAAGTTTTAAGATAAAACGAATATATCTCCTAGGAGCTCTAAAGACGGGTTTAACCATGCATAAACTGATCGGGAGCTAATATCACTCTCTTGATGAGGTCATGATAGGTTGAAATTAGTTGTCAAGCTTAAAGTGATATGTTGTCGCGCTCGATGGTTTAGACGCCCGATATAAATTGGATATGGTATGATCTCGTATAAGGAAACTATTCGTAGTATTGTTCTCTTGAACAATTATCAAACGAAGGCTGGCTTGGTAAATTTCGCTTGCTAGGTGCCGCACGGGTTGTTCTGTGGCCATAAAATTGCCAACCTGTGATACTTGCATGTGGCGAATGTAAACCTTACAATATAAACTTTAGGAACATTCGTGACTCGATTGAATGTGCTATCTTGTCTCCTTTTACCGACCATTCGTGGCTGGTCAGTGACGTCGTAGTCCCAATGACTGAAATGTCAAGGATTTTTTTTTTTTTCTGGTATAGGTGCGGGGTTCGGCTGTTCTAAAAAGGAGCGGACAAAAAATTGAGCCTTATTTTTTTACTTTCAATTAATTTAGAGAAAATTTCTCACCCCACCAATCCTTTCTAAATGGCGAATTGCGTCTCCTACGGTCTCTTCCCGCTATCCTATTCGTGGGGTCCACGAGGCCAATTAAGAACATTGCAACGCCAAAGAGATGCAGAGTGTTTTGAGTGTGAACAACGTCATCGGGCTTCTGACATCACAAATTCATAATTGCCATCCAAGGTGGTAAAAAAAAGGGTCGCACAAGGCGTCACTCTCCACCAGTTGTGGAGTTGGAATCCCACATCCCCACTAATTAAATGGATTCTGCCCAAATTAAAGCTCTCTTTAGTGCAAGCTAGTCATCACCCTTTCTAGTAGATTGCTATTATTGTCGGGAGAATTATTTAAAAATTTCATAGACATATTGCATTTTTGTTAATTTAATTGATACATTTCAATTGTGCCAATTGAGTCTTAAACCTTTGTCAATTATACTCATCAGGCCAATTTTAGACAGAAATCATTGATGTGGATGTAGATTGTCCTAAGTAGCACATGACCGACGTTGACACTGGCAATTTTTCATATTTCTTTTAATTTTTTTTAGCGGTGACCCTTGTTGGGCATGGGAGGAAAAAAAAAAAAAGAAAGAAATGAAAAAAAGGAATAAAGAATAAAAAATTATAAAAATTCTTTCATGTCAAATCGATCATGCGACATAAATTGAATGACGTCCATGTCAACGATTTCCGAAAAAATTAACAAGATGAACTTGATTGGCAAAACATGAAAATATTTAGGAATTCATTTGGAAAAATTAAAAGGTTTAAAATTGGATCAGTAAAAGCACAGTAGGTTTAACACTCTTTCGATAATTTTCCCTATTATAATCTCATATCATCTCTTTGGCAAAATATCAGGATCTTCTACGCTTAAGCTATATATTTATATCGTAAGTTTTCCTCTTGAAGGGAGTGCGCATCGGTGCATTACATTTCAATGAAACAAAAGTATATTGTCTCTCTTTTTCTTTTTCTTCTTTTTCAATCTTTTATCCTTTACTTCCTTCTGTTACCTCCTCCTCCTCCTCCTCCTCCTCCTCCTCCTCCTCATCTAGCACCTTCTTCGCTTGCGTTCGTCGCTACCGTTGTGGCATACCAATTGTTGCCGCCGAACCATCGTGGTCGCCACTCGGCCTAGCTTCCCAGTCACCACAGGCGATGAGCCTGTGCAACATCTCTCTCTCTCTCTCTCTCTCTCTCTCTCTCTCTCTCTCTACGCCAATGAATTCCGCCCCTGTGGCTGTGTTGACAAGAAGCGGTGGATGACCGTGATGGGATGCAAGCAACGGGTCGTTGGGGACGGAAGCGATTGATGATGGTGGAGAGAGAGAGAGAGAGAGAGAGAGAGAAGAGAGAGAGAGAGAGAGAGAGAGAGAGAGAGAGAGAGAGAGAGAGTCTAATTGTGTCATTTTGAGGCAGCAGAGCGAGGGAAACTTTGACAAATTCCATTCTCATCCACTCACGAACAGGAAAAATGAAAATACAATGAAGTGAAAGATTGGAGAAAACGATTCAGTCTTTACGCATGTCAATGAAGCACGAGATCTCAAATTCGATATTTAGCTCCTTGGTAATCTCTCGTGGCCAAGGCACAAATTAAATTTGCTTAAACCATGAAATAAATGTTTTTACTAACCCCAAGTTAATAGAAAAAATACCAAAAAGGTTCAACACCTATTACATTAGTATTCAATCTTAAACTTATTAATTGTACTAATTAAATCATAAACTTTTTGATGATTTATCAATATAGTCCATTTGGCTAATTTTGATCGGAAATCGATGACGTGAATATTAGCTATCTTACGTGGCCTAAGTAGCATTGATGTAGACAAATTGTATATTTTTTAATTACTTTTTGAATTTTTTTTTCTTTCTTTGTTTTTTATAACTTTGCTCAATCATCACAGGTCACAGGCAAGGGCCAAGATGCCCTTGCTGGCAATATACGAGGACCACAACCTCTCCTAGATCTAGGTGAGGGCCCGATGCCCTTGCGTATGGCTGACAAGGGTGCGGAGGCCCAAGCTTGTGATTGATAAGGGGCGGAGGCCCACACTTGTGGCTAACAAGGGGTGGACGACCTCATCTAGACCTCGCTTGTGGCTAGCAAGGATTGGTTGGCAACCTCACTGGCCCATGGCTAGGGAAAAAAAGAAAGGAAAAATAATTAAAAAAAAAAGTAATGGAAAATTAAAAAATAAATAAATTATTCACATTAGTGCCAATCATTATACAAAATGAGTAATGTCCATGTCAGTGATTTTTGGAAAAATTGATTGGATGGATTATATTGAGAAATCATTAAAATATTTAGAACTCAATTATCACAATTTGCGACAAAAAAATTGACATCATTGAAGGTTTAAGACTGAATTAATACAAATATAATAGAGTTATGGCTTTTTAAGTATTTTTCTCCCAAGTCAATTATTACGAGATAAGTTCAAAAGGACTGGCATAATCTTAAAATCGACTCCTCGCTACATTTATGTTCTACGCCATCCAAATGTTCGTTACTAACCTCTTGCCGTGTCATGGACGATCACTTGACACGCCTTAGATCCGACGAGGTAGCTTTAGTCTGGTCAGGAAACCTCGTCCAGAATATATGAAAACATGACCAGAATACTAAGGAGTATTTTCAGCAAAGAGACAAAAAGGAAAAAGATTTGCACGGACTTTACTGTCTCTACGTGCTTTTTTCTATTGTCCAAGTCACTTTCGGTCCACGACTTGACCTGGGTAGAGAGAAAAGCTCGTTTTGCGTCGAATAGAAGTTAAAGAAGAGATAAGCCGGTGCTTTTGGGTCAATGAATCGGGTAATGATTGGCTCGAATTGTGTAGACGGCAGATGAATAGTTTATGCTGAAACTCGCGTCGGATTGCGATCGGCTCGAGAGAGTCCAGATTAGCGTGTCGAGCAGAAAGATCCATGCACAAATATTCATATGGTAGTGTATTATTGTGGAACACTGAGCAAAACATATGGTCTGAGTAAATTCCCAAAATGTTTTTGCTCAGTTGTTCCAGTCTTTCAAGTTGGCCGATTTCAACGATGTCATTTTAGATGGTATGAAAATGTCTCTCGGATGGCCCTTCGTATAAAGAAAATCTTAGCGAAACGGTCCCCAACAATGAGTAGTGTATGTACTAAATCAAGGGACCTGCATTATATTCTAAATTGAGACTTTATTTGAAGTAAGGATAGTCAAACGGTATCACATGATATGTTATAGCAATGATTTGCCTTGTGGGCCGGATGGCTCTGGTTGTTGAATCCACATGGGGAGCAGCATGCATGAGAGGGACGTAGGTCCGCTTTTACTAGGATAGTACATTTGTTACTCAACCTTTGCTCGGCCATGTTAGCTGCCGCAGGCTGGGCCGCCCTTGCCATCGTCCACCTCCACAGGTTGCCCTCCATCACTGTTGCCACTCCACCGTTGATCCACTTCTCGGCTTCATCCCTAGCAAGCACACCCGCCACACCACCCCCCACCCGTCCTCAATGATGGCATCCAGCTCTTTATTGATGGCGGGGCTCGAAGCCATGTCAAGCTTCCTGAGGCCGACATAGAGGGTCGACCTCCATGGAGGTGCCGAGGGCTCCATGACTATAAGAATCAACGGTGACGTCAAAATCTCAACTACCACGGAGGCGCTAAAAGACGGGAAATGATGGTGGCAAAAGCAGCGAACTTCAGTGTGGCCTGGCAGGGGGCCGAGCTCGAGTGTAACGGAGGTGATTTCGAGGGGGCGGGGACCGATGCGGGAGGGGCGGCTGTCAGGCATGAGGCAACTAAGGGTATAAGAGGATAGAAAAATGATGTTTGTGTACTAAGGTTCGTAAGATTTGAATTAGGCGTGTATGGCCCTATAATTGGTGGATGGGTGTTGACATCTGAATTTTCATGACTCCATTTAGTCATTTGCTTAAGAAATTGAGAGTTGATCTTGATCCCTAAACAAAAATAAATTGCATTTGCATTATAGTATTAGGAACATTTTAATATAATAGTAATAAGCCCATATAAACTACATTTTAATTAGTCAGATACTGAATGAGTTTAAGTAGAAAGACTCTAAACTGGATTAAATTTTCAGATTTGAGCCCTCGTGAGCATAAAGTTTGATGAAACCCATAATCTTATACATATGGCCGAAATTTGCATACGCTCTGCACATGGATGCCCCAAACTTGGAAAAATTGCATTATTTAATCAATCTTTGAGAATAAAGATGTTATCCTTGAAAAATTCGATTAGATGAGAATAGGGGGAAGTGATATCTTAATTTCTTAAGATGAGACGGTTGATATATTTCTTTGCTTTATTGTTACCTTGAAAATCCTTGGTCCCATACCTAAGAAACAACACATGCCTAAGAGGAGCGCACTCCTTCCTCTCCGCGGTGGCTACTACCCGCCGAGTTCCAGCCGCCGAGCTCCCGCCGCCGCCTCCAACGGCCATTGACGTGCCACTGCTGCTCCTGCGACGTACGTAGGTCTCCAGCAGCATCTAGACTAGCTCCGTTGTCCTATCTTTTAATAAAAGTCATTTAGGTGATTTTTAGTGTGCTAGACTCTAGTCTTCTATTTATAAGAAATAAAATACAAAAATGAATAGTCTCGCGTAGTTTAATTGATAGGGTTAATTTATGATCCTATCTCATGTCATTAGTATTGCAAATAGGTTGCATTTAATTATAATATAGCACACACGTTATTTTAGATTTCATGTTAGTTCATTAATGTAGTCATATTACATAAATTAAGTCATGTTTATTTCAAACAAGAAAAACTCAAAAAGAGTTAATTGGCCTTGCATAATCCCATTTAGAAATCGCATCTAGGTCATGTATGCATTACATCATCGTCTGCTCTCCAGTTTATACAATCCATGTTGATTGGGGGAATTAAAAAGCTGTGCTCTTGCTTATTTAGTAAATCCAGGTTCTTTATTATTTTCCAAGCAATTTATTTACCGTTTTAATTAATGAGTGTTACATTATTGCTTGCGCACATGTAATATCACCTCTCACCTATTATTAGTTTAGAATTAAAGTTGACCAAGACTATTTGCGAAATATATTTCAAAATAAAGAGAACAGACTTTAAATTTATCTAGCGTAATCAAGTATTTGTATCCATGAATCTCTATTTTGCATAAATAAAATATACTCTCAAATTTTACTTGTATTTCTAATCAATCCGTAACAGATTAGTGGCGACTTTAAAATAAATTGAATTGTATGTTAAAAAAACGATAAATCAAAAGAGCAAGTTGCGATTGGAATAAGTTTAGGAGAGTTCGCGCTAAATGACAATATTATCTCTTTAATGAGTAACCGTGGTTGCTCGCCTAGCAATCCATTAACTTCCTTTTAGTGGTTCATTTCGAGAAAGGTATAGTCGCTGAGAATTCAGGACGTGTTCACAATAAGGAACAATGGATCTACACCGGCATGAGTGGCTGCATGTGATCGCACATGCGCTTGCTGCGATCGATTGGCTCGAGGGACTGAAGCTGGTCATTTTGACTTCGCGTCAATCACAAGAAATTCGGGATATGCATCGACATTGACTTGAGTCAATGTTCATGGACGGTACTGCGTAGGATGTGGATCAGCGATGGATGGAACAAGACATCTAACGTGACCCTGTCGGGCCCATCTCGTTTCGTACTGTTACCTTTGCAACTTGGAAGGGGAATCGACGCCCATGTGTATCATTTTGTTGATGTGATCGTTACTGAAGGAATGAGAGAATGAGAACGAAATTAAATTAATCTAAATAAATAGTCGAAGAGCGAATTCATAGTCTGCCCATTTAATTGCACTTCTCAAACACCTTATCTTGATGCTTAAGTGGGAACTTTATGAACTCAGAAATTATCAAATACCAGATAATCAGCTCTTGTTTGTTGATTCGTAGATGCTTGTTATTCTCTTTGGTAGCAGGTGACCGGCAGTAAGAATTTTAGTATATATTCACTTGCTATGCTAAAAAGGCCTCGAATATTTGTTGCAATGGTGCATCAATCTGACTCATGTGGCTTCATCCCTTTGAATTACGCGACAATCTCATCATCTCTGTCTTTTTTTTTTTCTTGGTCAGAAATCTTATCATATCTTTGCCTCAAGGATTCTTACTCATTTCGTCTTCGAAGTCTGCATGCATGCGCAGAGGCTAAAAGTTTGCGGCGCCTATTGCGGGCATCTAGATCGTTCTACCTTTCTATATTTTTTCGTCTTTTAATGTTCTTTCTAGTTAACTCTCGGACATGACATAAAATTCTAATTATTCAAAAGCTTAAAAAATACTCTGCAAGTTTCACAAACAGATTAAATCCAGACTTTTAGCCCATGCATAGATTGTTTATCTCGACCACATCGAACAGGAAAATAATTAGTTACGAATATCCCAATTTCAATATTAGTTGTTTGTTTGCATCTATCGGGAAGATGAGCTTTATCTATTATAGAAATGGTGATTATGACATCACTAAGATTCTTTTAATTGAAGGTCTTACAACATCGAACATTATTTTATACCAAATTGACTTATAAATCGATGGGATAAACTCTAAGTGAATGATCTTGTAAGCAAGTGAGACACATTCAAGCATTCGCATGACCTAGAGACGTATTTTTTATTGTCTCTATGCTTATCGATAAGGACATCTATCTAATCCCTCTATTGCATTATATCAAACCTTATCTCGGCTGATTTTGCGGTCTCCGGAGAATTCCAATGTGATATGCACTCTCCAGAGAATTCCAATTTGATATGCAGTCTCCGGAGAATTCCAATTTGATATGCTCATCGATTCCTATCAAGAACCCAACTAAATCGTCGGTGCTTTCATCACCTACACACCTAAGAAGAAGTGACGTCACCCCAGGATCACATTACCTAATATTTCTATTTATACCTAACAAATTTAGGCCTTCAATTATTGCTAACTCGCTTTAATTAAGCAAAATTTCTTTCTTTTTTTTTTTCTCTAAGCTATTGTTACGATAGAGTTTTCACGTGTGCCATGCATTACGTCAATTATAAAAGCCTTAGGACATATTTGCTTCGGCAAGCTTTATGATAAAAAAAAAAAAAAAACTTCTCCAAAAATCATTTTTAGAAAAATATTTTCCCCTTTACAGTTTAATAAATAGTTATTTTCGTCATTTTAAATATATATATTTTCTTTGACAGTAAATACTTTTTGTTGATCAATCATTTTTAACAAACCGGACGTGTGAAAGTTTAGAAAATTAAGTCATGATTATTTTTATTTTCACTCAAACAAACATAGCTTAATGCTAGACAAGACACTAAATCGCACTCTCTCGCTAAAAGTGCCCAAAGCATTGATCGATGCACGTCATTCACGGCTATCTGTTCCCCGCAATGGCAGACATAAAGAAAGGCCGCATTCTGTTGTGTTCTCTAATTGATAGGAGAAACTGTTGACTTGAATGTAAAGTCACTATGACACAATCCCTCCAATTTCACATGGTCTATAGTTTAGTCAGGTCAGTCACCGAACATTACATCATGTTCCGGTGTTCACTTAACAATATTTGCAAGCTAACCAGTAGATGCATAAATCAATTAGGACATCAATTTTGAGAAGGACATGCCATCCACCCGATTGATATCATTGGGATTTTATATACATATGGTCTTCCTCCATCATATAATTTAAATTGTGTGGTTGAATATTCTAACACGTTGAACACCTTGAGTGCTGTATCACATCTAGATTGTCCAAGATCATGTGATTTGTTAGAGATTAATGAAGAGATTCTTCATATCTCCCTTGATCGTGCATATCCAACCAATGAAAGATATGTGCAATCAATGGGTATACGCACAATCACTGAAGATGCAGAGAGTATCCTGATTATCTCTTACAAAGTACACGATCAATCCAAGGTATGCCCAATCAATGGAGATTTCGAAAATCTCCAAAACATCTCTAACATGATTAATGGCAAGTGCATGCAACCTAATAAAGACAAGACCGATCAATGTTAACCATCGACATTCCAGAAGAATATGAGGGAACGATAAGGAGATTGACAAGTCTTGTGGAAAATTACATAACCAAACAAAAAAGAGAAAAGGAACAAACAGGCTTTGTGGAAAAATTTTGCGTACTACGAATGTGGCAATTGCCAGTCCATGTGCACCGAATTCAGGCAAGCGTACGTAGAGAAAAGCACTACACACGAATTCGTCCCATGCAGGAAACAAGAAAAGAGGCGCGGCGGACCCGCGAAAGATATCCATCAGTTTCACTTGCCTAGGCTCGTCCACAGTTAAAATTTATTTCAGATGATTAGCAAAAGTGCACATGCGCATGCGTACGAAAGGAATCGGTATTTAAAAAACTTCTGCAAAATTGTATAATTATAAAGCACTTGAATTATCAATCATTGGAATGAAATTATTGACACATTATGAAGGAATCACGAACATGCACGTGAAAAAGGATAACATTTATTGATTTGGACTTATTTTGGTGACTTGATTTTAAGGTTAAAAAAAAAGAGAGAGAAAAAGAAAATCTCAAGCGTGAACATGCATGAAGAAAAGGAAAACATTTGTTGATTTGGACTTATTTTAGTGACTTTGATTTTAAGAGAAAAAATTCTCAAGCTTTGAAAATGAAATACACGATAGATAGGATATATCTATCGATTTATGCGTTTGTCCATTGGCAGGAAGACTTGTAAAGTAACTAATCGAAGATATGTGAAATTTCCGAGGAAGGGGAATAAAGGACTTTGTGATATCTTAGAAATTAGAGTTTCTCTTTACTTTACACAACAGTATAGATGAGAATTCATCCCCTCGCCGAATCCTACTCCTAGCCATCATCAAACAAGCCTGCATCCCGAGCAACCCATGAATTTAAGAGGAAGGCCTCTCAATAGTCCCAACCCATGAAGAACTTCTCAGAAGGCCACAAAGACTGGCCCAAGAACAGTCTCCACTTTGCGTGCATCAACGCGTCTTTTTAATTTTTTTCATGCTCAGTACGTCTTAATGAACAGTAGATTGATCTCGAGTACGAGCTTGAGCCATAAGCTCGTGGAGCCTCACCCGATGAACATAAACAAAGGCAGTTTATCAAAGTTTGTCAAGATTAGTGAAGAAAAAAAAAGACTCATACATACCCCGCCAAGAAACAAGAGCCTATGTATAATAGCTACACGAGAATAAAGACGGATTGCATTGTCTAATACATGCACTTAGTATTGGGATTTCATAGTAAATTAATACCGATTACACAAGCGACCTCCACTGCCTTCCTTCCTGTATGTCTAATCTTTGAAATGTTTCCCTTAGCATCAAAAAAATTTTAGATTGTAAAATCCATGTCATTTGTCAGTTTTATACCTTTTAAAAGGAATGCCGAATTCTTCTATGGACAGTGGCCCCCACGCCATGGGCTTTTTTCTTTTAGCCAATGCAATCAAAGGGAAAGAGCTCCCTGCACGTAGACAGAAGGTGGTGGGGCCCAAGGTCAAAAGTTTGACCTTGGGCACACACACGATAAAAGCTGAAAGCTTTTTCGGAGAGTGACTGCTGCACCCGTACGAAGCCGCGTAGTGCACGATCTTTGAAGCCGCAAGCCGCGCGAAGCTTTGAAGGGATATGCGAAGTCGTACGTAGAGTATATTATTTTGAGCTTGAACACACAGTAATTTGTACCGTGAGTTTACTCAAGTGAGTTATTTATTTATAAACGCTTTGAATTTGGGGTTAAATCTAAGTATGAAAAACACTTGAACGTTTGAGCGATTATAAACTCTGATACTCTGATTATAATGGATTATTTACTGCTGGCTCTCCCATGGACGTAGAAACCGATACTCGGATCGAACCACATAAATTTTTAGTATCCTTATTTTTCTCGTTTATTTCTCTAGCGATTTCGCATTGACGTAAATTGCAAGATTCTATCGTTTCCACGTATTATATCCCAACAATATTCACATCTAAATTTTCGGTCATGACCCCTTGCCGTGTCATGGACGACCGCTTGACACGCGTTCGATCCAAAGAGGTAGATTTCGTCTAGTCGGGAAAGCTCGTCCACAATATATAAAAAAATAACCGGAATATTAAATAAGTATTTTCAGCAGGAGACAAAGAGGAAGAAGAAAAAGAAGAGGAAGAAAAAGATTTGCATGGACTTTGCTGTCTCTTCGTGCTTCTTTCTCTTGTCCAAGTCACTTTCGTCACTTTCGGTCCAGGACTTGACCTGGTAGAGAGAAAAGGTCGTTTTGCGTCGAGTGGAAGTTAAAGAAGAGATAAGCCGGTGCTTTTGGATCAATGAGTCTGGCAATCTCGTATTGTGTAGGCGGCACATGAAGTCAATGTTGAAACTCGTATTGAATTGCGATCGGCTCGAGAGATTCTAGATTAGTATGTCGAGCAAAAAGATCCATGCACAGATATACATATGGTAGTATATTATTTGTGGAACACTGAGCAAAACATATGGTCTGCGTATATTCCCAAAATGTTTTTGCTCAGTTATCCTAATCTCTCGTCTTGGCCGATCTCAAGAATGTCATTTTAGATGGTATGAAGATGTCCTTCGCATGAACAAAACCTTAGTGAAACAGTTCCCCAAACAATGAGTAGCTTATGTACTAAATCAAGAGACTTGCATTACATTCTAAATTGAGACTTTGTTTGAAGTGATATGTTATAGCGATGATTTGCCTTGTGGGCACGATGGCTTTGGTTGTTGAATCAACATGGGGAGCAGCGTGCATGAGGGGGACATGGATCTGCTGTTACCACGCTAGTCCATTTGTTCTCAACCTTTGCTCGGCCATGTTAGCTGCCGCAGGCTTGGCCGCCCTTGCCATCATCCACCTACAGAGGTGCCCTCCATCGCCGTTCTTTACTGATGGCGGGGCTCGAAGCCACGTCGAGCTTCCCAAGGCTGGCAAGAGGGCAATGACTCCACATATAGAGGGTCGACCTCCATGGAAGTGCTGTGTGCTCCATGACTATAAGAATCAACGGTGACGTCAAGGTCTCGACTACCATGGAGGCACCACGGCTAGAAATATAGAGGATGAGCAAAGTATGCGGAAAAGACGGGGAAACAGTGGTGGCAAAAGCAGCGATTGGATTAGGTGTGGCTAGTCTTATAATTAGGTGAATAGGTGTTGATATCTAAATTTTCATGACTCCATTTTGTCATTTACTGCACGAGAAATTCAGAGTCAACCATGATCCCTAAACAAAAATAATTTGCATTTTATTACAGTATTAGGAACATTTTAATATAATAGTAAACTAAATTTTAATTAGTCAGATGCTGAATGAGTTTAAGTTGAGCATAAAATTCGATGAAACCCATAATCTTATACATATGGCTGAAAATTGCATATGCTATGCAACGGATGCCCTAAATTTGGAAAATTGCATTATTTAATCATTTTTTGGGGAATAAAGATGTTATACCTGAAAATTTCGAATATATGAGAATAGAAGGAAGTGATATCTTAATTTCTTAAGATGAGAGGGCTGATATACCTCTTTGGTTCATTTTTATCTTGAAATGCCCTGATCCCGTACCTAAGAAACAACACATGCCAAAGAAGAGCGCACTCCCTTCCTCTCCGCGGCGGCTGCGGCGGCTACCACCCAACGAGTTCCAGCCGCCGAGCTCCTGCCGCCGCCTCCAACGGCCATTGACGTGCCAGTGCTGCTCCCTGCGACGTACGTAGGTCTCCAGCAGCATCTAGACTAGCCCCGGTGTCCTATTATCTTTTAATAAAAGTCATTTAGTTGATTCTTAGTGTCCTAGACTCTAATCTTCTAAATATAAGAAAGAAAATACAAAAATGAATAGTCTCGCATAGTTTAATTGATAGGGTTAATTTATGATCCTATCTCATGTCATTAGTATTGCATATAGGTTGCATCTAATTATAATATAGCTCACACGTCATTTTAGATTTCATGTTAGTTCGTCAATGTATATTACTTTAGAATTCACGTAGTCATAATACTTAAATTAACTCATGTTTATTTTAAAGAAGAAGAACTCAAAAGGAGTTAAGTGGCCTTGCATAATCACGTTTAGAAATCTATCTAGGTCATGCATGCATTACATCATCGTTTGCTCTCTAGTTTATACAATCCATGTTGATTGGGTGAATTAAAAAGCTGTGCTCTTGCTTATTTATTAAATCCAAGTTCTTTATTCTTTTCCAAGCAATTTATTTACTTTTTTAATCATTGAGCGCTACATTATTGCTTGTGCACCCGCAATATCACCTCTCACATATTATTAGTTTAGAATTAAAATTGATCAAGACTATTTGCAAAATATATTACAAAAAAAAAGAGAAAATATACTAAAATGACGTTAAATTGATATAGCGTAATCAAGCCTTTGCATTCATGAATTTCTAGTTCTCAGAAATAAAATGTATTTTCAAATTTTACTTAAGTTTCTAATCAATCTATAATTAATTAGTGGTAACTCTAAAATAAATTGAATTGCATGTTAAAAAAATGATAAATCAAAATAATAAGTTGCGATTGAAATAATTATGGGAGAGTCCGTGCTAATCGATAGCATCATCTCTTCAATAAGCAACAGTTGTTGTCTGCCTAGCAATCCATTAACTTTCTTTTAGTAATTCACATTAAGAAAAGTCACGGCAATAGACATTGTAAGCGTGAGAATTCAAGACGTATGATCTGCATCGGCATGAGTGGTTGGATGTGATTGCTCGATGGGCTCGAGGGATTGAAGCTGGTCATTTTGACTTCACGTCAATCACAAGAAATTCGAGATATGCATCGACATTGACTTGACTCACAATTTACGGATGGTGCTGCGTAGGATGTGGATCAGCGATGAATGGAACAAGACATCTAACGTGAGCCTGTCGGGCTCATCTCGTTTCGTACCGTTATCTTGCAACTTGGAAGGGGAATCCACGCCCATGGTTATCATTTTGTAGATGTGATCGTTACTGAAGGAACAAGAGAGAATGAGAACGAAATTAAATTCATCTAAATAAATAGTCTAAGAGCGAATTCATAATATGTCCCTTAAATTGCACTTCTCAAACACCTTATCTTGATACTTAAGTGGGAATTGAATGAACTCACAAAGTGAAGAGAACGTAATCAGAGGACTGCTGATTAAACCTTTTCTTCTCTGCCATGTATACATATCTCAAATTATTTTCATTTCGGAATCAATACTAGATAATCAACTCTTGTTTGTTGATTCGTAGATGGTTGTTATTCTCTTTGGTAGCAGGTGACCGGCAGCAAGAATTTCAGTTTTTATTCACTTGCGGTGCTAAAAAAGGCCTTAAAGATATGTTGCAATGGTGCATCAGTCTGACTCATCTGGCTTCATCCCTTTGAATTACGTGACGATCTTATCCTGTCTTTTTTTCTTGGTCAGAAATCTTATCATATCTTCATCTGGAGGGTTCTTACTCATTTTGTTTTCAGTCTGCATGGATGTGCGGAGGCTAAAAGTTTGCGGCGCCTATCACGGACATCTAGATCGTTTTACCTTTCTACTCTTTTTCGTCTTTTAATATTCTTACCTAGTCACAGCATAGAATTCTAATCGAAAGCTCATGAAATACTTTGTAAATTCCGTGAATAGGTTAAATCTAGACTTTTAGCCCATGCATAGATCATTTATGTTCACCACTTTGAACGGGCTAATAATTCTTCACGAATATCCAAATTTCAATATTAACTGTTTATTTGCATCTATCGAGAATATGGTTTTTATCTAGTAAATGGTGATTAGGATATCACTAAGGTTCTTTTAACCAAAGGTCTTAAGACATCATACACTATTTCTTACCAAATCGACTTATAAATCGATGGGATAAACTCTAAGTGAATGATCTTGTAAGCAAGTGAGACATTCAAGCATTCGCATGACCTAGAGACGTATTTTTTACTGTCTCTATGCTTATCAATAAGGACGTCTATCTAATCACCTCTATTGCGTTATATCAACCTTATCTCGACTGATTTTGCGGTCTCCGGAGAATTCCAAGGCGAAATGCACTCTCTGGGGAGACGTGATAGTTTAGGCTCATCGATCCCTATCAAGAACCTAACTAAATCATCGGTGCTTTTATCACCTACATACCTAAGGAGAGATGATGTCACCCCAAGATCACATTACCGAATATTTCTATTTATACCTAACAAATTTAGGCCTTCAATCGTTGCTAACTCGCTTTAATTAAGTAAAGTTGCTTTTTCTCTTTCTCTAAGCTATCTTTATTGTAGAGTTTTCACGTGCGAGATGCATTACATCAATTATAAAAAAACTTAGGGCGTATTTGTTCCGCAAACTTTATGATAAAAAAAGAAACTTCTCAAAAAATCATTTATAGGAAAAAAAGTTCCCCCTATTCAAGTTAGTGAATATTTATCTTCATAACTTTAAGTGTGTGTATATATATTTTTTGACTGTAAATAATTTTCCGTTGACAAATCATTTTTAACAAACTCGACGTATGAAAGTTCAGAAAATTAATGGTGATTTTTTTTTTAACTCAAACAAACATGACTTAATACTAGACAAGACACTAAATCGCACTCTCTAGCTAAAAGCGCACGAAGCATAGATCGGTGCACGTAATTCACAGCTATCTCTCCCCCGCAATGACAGACATAAAGAAAGGCCGTATTATGTTCTGCTCTATAATTGATCGGAGAAGCTGGTGATTTGAATGTAATGTCACTATGACACAATCCCTCCAATTTCACATGGTCTATAGTTTAGTTAGTTCGGTCACCAAACGTCACATCATATTCCGGTGTTCACTTAACAATATTCACGAGCTAAACAGTAGATGCAAAAATCAATTGGGACATCACGTTTAAGAAGGACATGCCATCCACTCGATTGATATCGTTGAAATTTTATATACATCTAGTCTTCCTCCATCATATAATTTGAGCTATGTGATTGAATATTCTAACGTGTTGAACGCAACGAGTGGAATATCATGACTAAGCTGTCCAAGATCACGTGATTTGTCAGAGATAAATGAGAAGATTCTTCATATCTCCCTTGATCATTGCACGTCCGATCAATCAAAGATATGCACAATTGTGAGAGATGCGGAGAGTATATGCACAATTGTGAGAGATGCGGAGAGTATCTTGAATATCTCTTACTAATCACCCGATCAATTTAGGAGATGCCCAATCGCTGGAGATTTCCAAAATCTCCGGATTATCTCCATTATTAAAGCGAGGTGCACGCATTCTAATAAAAGATAAGATCAATCAATTATAGTCATCGACATTCCACAAGAAAATGAAGGAACGATGAGGAGATCGACAATCTTGTGGAAAAAAATGCAAAACCAAACAAAAGGGAAAGGAACAAAAGCTTTGTGGAAAAAAATGTGCGTACTACGAATGTGGCAATTGCCAGTCCATGTGCATCCGATTCAGGCAAAAACGTACGAAAAGTACTCCGCACGAATCCGTCACATGCAGGAAACAAGAAAAAGAGGCGTAGCGGATCCGCGAAAGATATCGATCAGTTTCACTTGCCTAGGCTCGTCCACAATTAAAATTTATTTCAGATAACTAGCAAAAGTGCAGATGCGCGTGTGTACGGAAAAAATCGGTATCTAAAAAACTTTCGCAAAATTGCATAACTATAAAGCACTTGAATTATCAATTAATGGAATGAAATTATCAACACAATATGAAGGAATCGTAAGCATGCGTGTGGAAAAGGAAAAAATATCTTGATTTGGACTTATTTTGGTAACTTTGATAAAATAACCAATCAAGGATGTGTGTAAATTATGAGGGAATTGTGATATCATAAAAATAGGAGTTTCTCTTTACTTATATAACAGTGCAGATGAGAATTCATCCAGGTTAATGTTTATCCGGCTTTAAATTCTGTTCTTGATATCTTAGACACTTCACGTAAGAAATTCCCGCGGACGTCGTCTTTTAAACCAAGAAACAAAACTGAAATCAGATATGAGAAAGAAAGCCTACCACTTGAGAAGCGACGAATGTTTCTATTAGGTCCAAACGTTCAAACGTCGTTTAATACAGAAAAAGAGGAAAAAGAAATCAATCATTGCCAACGTTAAAGACATCAAAGCCTCATCGCATGTTTTAGCAAGTTTGTAGAACTTAACTATTCCATCAACATCGTCGAATCCTAGCCGTGATCGAACAAGCCCGCATTACGTGCAACCATGAATTGAAGAGTAAGGCCCCTCGATAGTCCAACCCATGAATATCTTCTCAGAAGGCCACAAAAGACTGGCCCAAGAACAGAATGTCCACTTTGCGTGGATCACTGCGTCTTTAATCTTTTCTTGCTTAGTGCATCTTGAGAACCCCCAATTCTTTAATGAACAGTAGATCGATCCCAAGCTCGAGCTCTAAGCTTGTGTCCAACTCTACAAGTGGAGCCTCATCCAGTGAACATAAAAAAGGCAGTCTACCAACGTTTGTTAAGATCAATTAAGTCGAAAGACTTGTACATATTGTGTTAGAGTAATTAGATATTAAACTATGCATTTATCTAATAGCTTAAATTTTTTTATTAGTTAGCAATGGTTTACAAAATCTCATATAATATCGGGTTGAAAATCTCAAATTTTCCATGCCCCATTAGGCTTCCCAATTAAATTTCTGCCTTTGGAGTAGTGTTAAAATAATTAAATATTAAATCGCGCATTCATTTAATAATTTAAGTTTTAAAATAATTGACAATAGTCCTACAAAATTTTACACATTTCATTGAACTAGGGGAAGCAACTTTGAGATATATTTGTGAAGATTGAAATTAACTCATAGAGGTTCTTTTTGATGTAATAGCAAACTTTGTTTTGGAATTCCGCATATACACCAAAGGACAAAAATGTGACGCTTAGTAAGAAACATGCCAAAGCAGACAATATCTTGAATGAGTTAAATTTAATATAGTATCAAAGCAAAGACCCTCTTTAGTAGGAGTGTGGTTTGGGAACCAACCATGTCGAAGTTGGCAGGTTGGTAACAACCCGATTTGATGAGAGTAAGAGTGGTCATTAGGGTTAGAGGGTGTCGCAACCAAAATTTCAAGGCATGAACCACTTAGGGTTTGGCTAATAGATTGTTAAGCCTAGACTTAACTTGAGCTCTTTCAAACTCATACCAATTCGCTACTTAGGTTCATGTTCTTAACATGCAATTGATTTTCAATTAGGAGTCGCCACTAATTTATTTTTGGTGGGTCAATTAGAAATCCAAGTAAAGTAACAAGAGATTTAATTTACTCCTACGAACTAAAAATTCTAGGTTGGGTCCCCAGCGGAGTCGCTAAGTGCATCGCGACCAAAATTTCGAGGCATGAACCATTAGGATTTGGCTAATGGATTGTTAAGCCTAGACTTAACTCGAGTTCTCCCAAACTCATATCAATTCGCGACTTAGGTTCGAATTCTTAATATGTAATTAATTTTCAATTAGGAGTCGCCACTAATCTATTTTTGGTGGATCGATTAGAAACCCAAATAAAGTAATGAGAGATTTACTTTACTTTTACGAACTAGAGATTTGGATATGGGGACTTGATTACGCTAGATTTCTCTAACGCTCTTTCGGTACCATTTTTTTTATTTTGAAAAAATGTTTTTTGTAAGTAGCTTGGATCAATTTTAAATATGTTTCCCTAACATGTGAGCCGATCATGTGGGTGCGCAATTCACCAATTTAACACCTAAGAAAACAAATAATAAAAAATACAGGGACTTATCTCGTAGCAACGAAAACATCTGCGTTCTTAAATTAGAATTCATATCAACAATCATAGATATGATTTCTAATTAGCAAGTAATCACTCAATTTTCGCTTTCACTTTTTAACGAGACTATAATCCATATACAATACAATGCTTTTAATTTAATATGAAATGATATGGCATGGCAACATGTCCTAAACTATATGAATGGATAACTTTTTTGTGATTTCTTAATGAACATGCAATAATTAAGTATGCATTTTAAATTAACCAAATCGACTTAATTCTAATGACGTGTAATGCAATGCGATGACGTACAAAATTATTTTAACTAAAATGACATGCAACATGTAATTTAATATGCGAGCTATATATCACACGGCATTTATTAAATGACCTAATCTAATGACGGGCAATTTCTAATTAAATGAACCTAACAACAATCAATAAATGACGTGCATTCCATAAACCTAATTCTATATGACATGGGCATTTTTATTTTCCTACCAAAAACATGCAATTTATCTAGGAGAGATTATCTACCTATAATTGATGAACATGCAATCCTAACATGCAATGACGTGCAAAGAATGCCATAATTCAACATGATATATACATGACGATTTTTTGTTCTTTTTATAAAATTCGAAATTTAAAATTGCCAAATAATTAAACGTGCCATTTAAATTAAAGAAAACTAACATCCTAAATGAATGCACTTTTTTTGGATTTTTTAATTTAAAAATTCGAAATAAGATTGTAATTTTAAATATGCATGATAACCCTAAAACTAGGAACATTCTAAAACAAACTTAACCCTAATTCAATTTTTTATTTTTGGATTTTTTCTTTTTCATTTACAAAAATAAAAAAGACTCAAACACCACGACATCAAATCAAACAAAATAATATTGATATCCAAAATTGGCGAATCATATCTCGCGTATGAGATCGGGTTGATCAATTTTAAAATTAAATTGCGAATCGAATTTCGGGCGTGAGATTGAATTATCGATTTTTGTAAGGGATTGTGAGTCGGATTTGGACACGAAAATCAGATTGTCAATCCTTAGCTTAAGAGACTTTTTTCATGTCGGAATATCAACCATATATTTAAGGAACAATTCTACTAAAAACAAGCTATAAAGGAAAAATAATAAGAATTCAAGAAAGAGATGAATAAATAAATAAACTACCTAATTTTCCTTTTTTCTTTTTTGTTTTTCTTCTTTTCCCTTTCTCAAACACAGCTTGCTCGTGCGGCTGGTCTCCGGGCAGCGGGTCGTCGGTCCGGTGGCGGAAGTGCAGGCTGGAGCTGAGGCTGCAGTGGACTTCGGCTTCGGGTGGCGTCGGTAGTGGAGATGCCTGGCAGCAAAGAAGCCACTCAGACGTGTGGGGGCTCGGATCTGGGCCTGGCGTCGCGGGTCAGCAGCAAGTCGAGGGCGAGATCGGCGCTCCGGTGCGGTAGATCGGGCTCCGAGCGGATGCGGGGACTGAGCAGAGGGCAGTGATGGCGCGGTGTGGTGTCCGGCGGGAGGTGGTCTGCTATGACCGTTGACGCAGGGGTGGCGTTGGGCGGCAACGGCTCGTCGGAATCGTCGGTCGGCGCGGCACGGGGAGGAAAGCGGTAGCTTCACCGGACTCCGGGCTGGGCAGATTCGCGGTCGGATCAGGGCAGAGCAGATGCGTGCGGCAGCATCTCGGACCACCGGCGAAGGGTGTGTCGCGGGCCGAGAAACTTCAGGTGCAGGCGTAGATCGGAAGCGGGGCCATCTGGTGTGGTGGCGCGGTGAGGCGGCGCCGCGGGCGGTCTGAGATGCGGTCGCTGGACCCCGGGCGCGGCGGTGCTCACAGCTGCGGAGGCACGACGGATCGGGCGGCGAGGGAGTCCGAGCAGCTTGCGGTTTGATGGCGTCGGCGCAGCGCGGGCGCGGGTGAGGAGAAGCCGGCGACCGGGGCAGCGGATGGGGGCAGCGAATGTGGGGAAGACGATGAACAGTAAATGCCTAATCACTTCCTCCCTCTGCTGCTTCTGCTTTTTACTTTTCACTTTCCTTCACTTTTTTTCTTTTTCTTTTCAATCGACCAAAAGAAACCCTCGAAAAACTCCCCTTTTAACTTTTTCCGTGCACTCCTTACAGAAGGATAACAAAATGCAATCTTTTATAAATATTTCATCTCAGACAAAGATTGCTTATAACTTTTTTATCAAAAAAAAAGAAAAAAAAGATTGCTTATAATTCCTACGATCACAAAAATCCTTTTCCTTATCTCCCGAATATCTTCTACTGATTTTTAAAAATAAGATTACAACCTAATTTTCTTAAATTTCAAAAATCCTAATTTCAAATCTCAATTTCAAAAACATGTTCATGCCAATTTGTTCTCTTTATGAACTTAGTCCAGTTTGTTAATTTAAAACCCAAAACCACTAATTCAATCCATCCGCCACCCGTCCAGTAAATAAATGTAAAAAAATGCAAATTAAAAACAAATGTACCTAAATTTATATGCTATGTAATTAATATTTTTTCAAGGATAAAATTAACTCATAATTTTTTAATGTGATAAATAACTAAATGGGTTGCCAAAATTTAGGTGTCAACAGAGGGTTTAGAATAGGAGCGACTCTTAGCATGCTTCTAAAATAGTAAATGTGGCAAGAATGAACCGAATTGTGCACCATATAAGGGAAAGTAACTTTGAGATACATTTGTAAAAACTGTAATTACTTTATGGATGTGCCTTTTGGCATAAAGGCAATATTTGCATTGGAAGTTCAAAATTAAGCATGCTAAAGCTAGAATATCATAGGATGAATGACTTTTTGGGAAATTGTCTCATTGTAAGTCAAATAACAAAATCATAAGATTCGGTATATAGCGGGACAAAGTAAATAATATTTCAAGTGAGTTAAATTTACGGAAGATGAATTAGCTTTTATTCAAATGTACAAGCAAAGATTATAGTTTCTCAAAAATAAGATCATCCGGAGGCTTCGCAGGTTTCTACCCCTCTTTTTTGGGTGGGGTTGACGTAGGGCTAGGGTTGGCGACTTTTTCCGCATATCCCTGGAAAGTGCTTTAGCTTTTGATAAAAAGCAGTGTTCAGCCCAAATTATTTTCCCTCCTTTTTCCTCATTTTCCCTTTATGAGAAAATTCACTGTTTTTGTCTTTACCATGTGTATGTGCTACCTTTTTGGCTATTCAATTATCTAAATTCATACTTGGGATTCATATGGTAAGGACCAAAGTTGCAGCCCCAATTTGAGATTCAATTATCTTTCTTTTACCAAAACAAAAACAAGATAAAAATTTGGGTGCCTAAGAACTCTTTTAATCTCACATTAATAAACTCTATTCCTTCCACTATCGCATAAACCTGAGACTTTACGCATGATTAACAATTTTCCAGCTACATTAATTACAAACGTATGATTAGAAAATAAAAGGCTATAAATAACTCCAAGGAAGAAGCTGGCGTGGGGATCGGAGTTTCGATACTACTTTTCATAATTATACTTGTTCAAAAAGTTCAAAATCAAGACCATTAGGATCAAGAACATTTACATCGCGAGTACATAATGCGTAGCTTCTTAACAATTTTTAGTTTTCCAGTATAATATAAAAATAGAAAATCATTCCTCTACTCTCCACTTTCATGAATCGATATCGCCCACAAAAGCGACAGCACATACGCCTCCTTTCGACTCCATGCATGGCAATATAGCGACTGAGCATATATCGAGAAAGGGATGACCAAGATAACATTAACAAATCAAAACAACCTTTTTACATCTCATTATAACTTCAACTTTCTCATCTTTTCAACCATCATTAACATCATATGTACACGCCAGAAAAGTAAAAATACATCAACAAAAGGCCAACGCTATCAAACAGAAGAGAAGAAAGCATAAACCTGAAATTGCAAAAATATGTATCGTAAAAGTAGCGGTGACGATAAGTTCCCTTCTTTCCTTTTTTTTTCACAGAGAAGTAGAACATTGGCTTCCTTGCTGGGAGCTCAACGGGCCGGTTGGAATCGCCGGCCCGAAATCCATAACCGCGATGCAGTTGACATTGATTGGATAATTCCACGAAACCCAAGTCCCTACCTTCCACCTTATCCTCCCATTCGCTTTGACACTGATCGCCAATTTGCCCGAGCTCTGATCACGGCCCACTTCATAACCGAAAGAGGGAGCGACGGGAATCGAAGTCCCCACGAGGGAGGCGGTCAAGAGATTGGTGTCCTGGTGCCCTTGATAAAAGGGTGGAAGCGGATAGTCAAGGGTTATCTGCTGGCCTTTGTAGGCGACATAAACCCGGAGGCCATCGTAGTAGATACCGACCTTGGTGTTAGGGTTTGTAGAGACGAGGGTGACTTGGAGGGAGGAGTTGATGAGCTGCGGATTGGTGGAGAGGTTGAGTTGGTAGATTTGGGCTTGTTGGAGGGAGAAGCGGGGCTTGGTGGGATGGAGGAGGAGGTAGATGAGGAAGATGAAGGAGAGGAGGGTGGTGAAGAGAGTGGACAAGGCAAAGAAGAGCTTCTTGTAGAGCTTGGGTTTGTCTAGGTTTTCGTAGAACCTTGCTTGCTTTTCGGCACAGTGTTTGGGCGATCTTATGTCAATTTGTGTCATTTGTAGTTGAAGTGAGTGAGAGAGAGAAGAGAGAGAGAGAGAGAGAGAGAGATGAGACTGAAGGATAAGGAAGGAAGGAAGGGGAGACTTGGCATGCTAAGGAAAGAGAGGTGATAGAATGGGGTTTAATAAAAGGAGAGACTAGCCAAAAAGGGTGAAAAGCAACCGTTGGTTTAATTGGGTTTGACTGGCAGCTACTCCCTCTCTCTCCCTCTCTCTCTCTCTAGATGGAGGGAAGATATTTTACTGGAAATTTACCATTATCTCTCTCTATAGATGGAGGGAAGATATTTTACTGGAAATTTACCATTATCATTTCATGCACGACCAGCATGAAATTTTTTTAGATGACCATACCCCCTTCTTCCTAGTTTGCTTCTGTAGTTTCACACAAACTGAAGAAGACATGCTTAACTACATTGATGAAAATTTCAAAAAGCACCTTTGACAATGACTGCACCGGTTCCAAATCGACCCCGATTTCGCCCGTTAATTTTCTTCTTCAAGTGCTGGCTTTGACGAAAGGTTCGTAAGCATACAGTTTTTTTTTTCCAAACAAAAGGCTCATTCACTGTTCAAATCTTGGTTTTATGTTTATCTGATTTTGTTCGTAACTATATTATGCATAGTCATTACATAAGATACCCTCTCCTATATCGTATTTTAAATACAAAATGATATACATTATGGCTGTTAAAATGGGCTACAAACCCATATTCTAATCCACATTTATTTTGATGGATTATAAATAAGTCACCTCAAACTTAAAAGCATTGGTTATAGGGGGTGGCTAGCATGATCGTCCACTGTAGAATAACAGTGGAACGGTCAAAGGCTAGCCACTAATCCTTTTGGAGGAAACCGATAACCGGTTTTAATTTGTGACCCCATGTTTCATTTCTTTCTTTTTTTTCTTTTTCTGACTTCCATGTTTCCTTAAATACCAAAGTATAAATAAATAAATACTGGCAACAAGCTCAAATTTAGAGATAACAGCAAAAGAAGGCCCACGAAATCAATTTTCTTAAATATGAAGAAAGAAAAAATAAATAAATACCGAAATATAAATAATTACAAGTAAAAAAAATATTATAGCTTACTAAAATAGTCATTAATGTCATTACAAAAATCTATTAAATTTAAAAGATGAAAAAGCGCTTGAAACATCAACTTCGCAACTAGTAACAAAATCATTGTACAATTAAATAGTTGATCATTCCTTTCGTTCAAACCAAATTGCTCTTAAAGGACTCTCCAATAGACAATTGATATCAATTATGCATTAAACAAGTGAAGCAAAGAGAAGATCAAAATAAGAATAATGAGTTAGTAGAGAGTTCCAAAAAAAATTAGTAGAGTAAAAAATGTATTCACCATATGAAAAAGTTAGGATAAGAATAGTAGGAGTGTCAAATTTTTTTTTTTTTTTAGTTCACTTGAATGTCACAAATTTGAAATATTGATTACTTGAGTACTAATTCTGATTTGTTTCACTAGAAAATTTGACGTGGACGATGTTTGTTCGACATGATATCGCATGCACGATATGGCCAATTTTTAATTTATTATTATAATTTTTTTTTAATTATTTATTATGCTTTTTTTTAGGGCCGACGAGGTCATCAACGACCCTCACTACCTAGGCGAGGCCATCAAGGCCTCACTAGCTGTTGGCAAGGCCGCAAGGGCCTTCACAGCCATATGGATGAGGTTTGCCTTGCCCTCGCCATGAAGGCCTTAGGTGAGGGCATCACGGCCTTGCTGACCACTGGTGATGCCACCCAAAGCTGGCAAGGGCATTGCAACCTCACAAGCTACAAGTGAGGCCGTGAGGGCCTTCATGACCAAGGGCGAGGGTTTCATGGCTTGTGAGGATGACCCTTGTTAGCTCCAAAGAATAAAAGAAAAATAAAGGCAAATTAAAAAAAAGAAAACATAAAAGTAAAAAATTCCACATATGATGATTTGTCAGAATTAGAATTTAATTAATCAATTTTACCTTGATGTGGTACTCAAGTGAGAGAATTTTTTTTTTTTTTTGGTATTCAAGTAAGTGTCGTATAAAAGCTTTTGACACTTATACTGTTCTTACCCTTAAAAAAGTCATAAGAAGAAAACTATTTTCTTGTCTTATTTAAAGAAACAAATTAAAGTGATAATCTTCAAGAAAAATGATTTAGTGTGACCTTTTAATTTTGTCTCCAAAATTTGAGGTTGCAATAAGGAACATAGAAGTCAAGAAAATGAAAAAAGAAAGAAACATGAAATCAACGATTAAACCGGTTAAGGAAGTCTGCAGGTTTCCTCCAAGAGATTATGTGGCTGGCCTACGACCGTTCCACTGTTATTCTGCCGTGGATGGTCACACAAGCATTTTCCTTGGTTATAATGGATTTTAAAGTTAAAAACCCAAATAGATAGTTTTAGTAGATCCGTTAGAAACCCATTTTTAACCTGTTTAATAAATAGATTAGACTAAGCCCACTTTGGTTCTCCTTTTTCCATCTTCGGTTTCATGACTTGCAACCTTCGCCCTTCGTTGCTCAACTTGCGCCATCTTTAAGTTTTCTTTAACCTCTAACTCGCATCTTCATACTACTACTATGACAAATTGCATTTCTTAAGAAACCCAAACTTTCACCCCCAACTTCATGCCTTTGTCCACAATCCAATCCCTGAGTTCCCTCACAAACTTGATGAGTTAGTTTATGGAGCAGCCCAGTCTTCAAAAGTAAATTTAAGGAGAAAAGTTGTTAAAAATGGATTCTAGGTCAATTACAAGTTTTGTAGGGTGAAGTTAGGTATGGATTACTAAATTAGCATCGGATACAAATGAGTCAATTTAGGTATGATTACCTTTGATCCAATCCATTTATTTAATAGGTCTAATATATATCCATTATATAATTGTATCCTTGCCATGCACATGCCAAGAATGATTGGTTGCTTGAGTATAAATTTTAGCCGTGTGGTTTAGCCATACAAGGATGATATACATAGAGGGACGATTTGAAGCAAAAGTGGGTCCTAATGACTTTTTGAGTAATACACAATCCTTACGTTTTCTTGATTGAACATTTCCTAACCCTAATGATTGACGGGCACGATATGGGGATGTCTTTCCTAGCTAGAATCAAAAGGGGCACGTACTTTAATAATTGCTGAAGACAAAAGCGATAGCCTTTTAAAAGAGTCACGACACGTAATGGAGTAGTGTGTGACATTGGTGCAATCACTTCAAACTAGAGACATCTACCTTTTCATCTCCACTTCTAATTAACTCTTGTCGATTTTTGCAGTGAACTATTTGATATGTATATATGGAAGCAAGCTTTGGTTTGGCTATTAAAATAAGCCGTGATTAGGGGTGCGAGGTTGCTTAAGTTACTAAGTAAGGAGACTTGTTGTCCTGTGGCCCCTTTATTTCTTTGAACTTTGTGCAAAAGTAAGAAAACACGAAGAATCTGGGGACTTGCTTTTGAAGCCCACGAGAAACATCCTTCCTCACTTTTAAATATATTTAGTTACAAGACCTTTATTGTGTCTTGAGTAGCCGTTCCTTGTGAGCTAAGAAAAGGGTGTAAATCACATTAGCTCATCCTTTGTGACAGTTGTTAAAAATGCTGAAAATAGTGACTATATTAATTGAATAGTAAATAGAATTTATATATGTTCTTATTAGCATCTCTTTGATGTCTTGAGGCATGATGGCTCGAGTGGTAAATCCATTTTAAATGGCATAAAGTATTCTTCTTATTGGCTTAATATTGATCTACCAACAATAAAAGGGATGCTCATCATGATTCACGGGTGATTATCACAAGGACCATCGTGCCCGGGACACGGTAGACGACATGCTGAAGCTCGGCCATTCGATCTGAGTGCAGGGCAAAAAATCAACGCGGTTCGACGGGCCAATCCCTAGTCGACCATTCCAATCCTCACGGTCAATCAAGCTCTGCCTGACAAAAACATGTAGGACCCGACAAGTCTTCAGGTTGGGAATCTTGAAAAGGGCATTACAGACTGGGAAGCAGAGACGTTTGAAATTAGGGGAGCTTCCCACTTTTTGTTCTAGCTTTTGAGACTCTTCGTGTTTATGGAGCCCCTTAATCAACAAAAGCTGGTTGACCCCATTTACTTTATTAATGATCTCTCAACTTCTCCTTTTTCTTATATATTCGTCCATTAGATTTTGCTTTGGGACCAAATAAAGGGTCTCCTATCTTTGGTTGCCTCTGGGGAAGGACAATAAGCTCTTTAGTTCGATTGGATTTTTACATGATAACTTTGTGGCGCTTTGGTGATGAGGATACGAACAACTACTCATCATGACCCTTAGGATATGTTTGTTCCAAGAATATAATTAGTTTTGAAAACGTTTTTGATGTTTGGATATTTTTTGAAAAATGATTTCAACCTCATAATTTTATCTCAAGCAAAAAAAAAAAAAAAAAGACATTTTAAATTTTTAAAACTTTTTATTTTTCTCTTTTTAAAAATTTTAAAAATTGAATTTTTAATTTTCTTTTTCCTTGTTTCTCTTTCTTTCTTCTTTTCTTTCCTTTTCTTTTTACCCTTTCTTCACCGTGACTAGTTGACGATGGCCACAGCCAAGCTCGAGCTCACTAGCCTTGGGTGAGCCACAAGCTCACTAGCCTCGGAGGAGCCTGAACTTGCCAAGATCGGTCGAGCCATGAGATCACTTGGATTTGGCAAGTCTCTAGCTCAACAACCTTGGCCAGCTTGGGTTCACATGGATCGACTGAGCCTCGAGCTTGCTGACTCGCAAAATGGTTGGCTGTCGAGTTGCTGGCTGGTGGAGGAAAAGGACCAAGGAAAAGAAAGAAAAGAGAAAATAAGATAAGAAAAAGAAAAATAAAAAGAAAAAGAAAAAGAAAAAAGAAAAATCATTAACAAATCATTTAAAAAAATTATTTTATAAGAATAAACATTTCATTAACAAAGGACCCTAAAACTAGGAAAACATTTTAGAAAACATTTTCATATTCTTTCAAAGAGAAAATCATTTTTTTGAGTTTAAGTCGGGGGGGAGAACCTTTTTGTTAATTAGAAAATAACTTCCGTTGACTCGTTCTCCTAAGCGAAACATACATTGAAAAATGAGGAAAATATTTTTCCGAAAATTATTTTCACGAAACAAATAGATCCTAATTATTGGCCAAATGGAGAAGCTAATAATTCCAATGGTTAGGCTCTTATGTCCCATAAATGAGTCCCCATGCTACCCTATTTTCTACTGTGATTGTATATTAATTCTCATTGTATTTCAGTTTATGATAGTTTTATTCCTGTATATTATTGTATCGTAATTTTAATCCATTTGAGTGCCAAAAATATATAAGAAATCATTACAGACAAGGAGAACTTTTTCCTCTTGGCCATAATAAAAAAAGGGGATTGTTTTTTTCCATCGTCAACATTTATTTCTACCTAAAAATAACAAAACAGTGTATTTATTCAACGAGCCACGAAAATTATTGCTCCATTCTGCTTTTTACTTCCAACAACTGGCAAATAAGCAAAGAACATGCGATTCCGTGAAGGCACATGATGACACGAATAGCTGTAGGCATCCTTTGTTTCGACAAGACCACACGATAGAGAAGTGAGAGGATCGCCTATGCACGAATTGTCTTGTAGCCTCTGGACTTTTGTTATGTTCAGGGATCTCATGTCCTATTGCCTTAGAATGGCAACTTCTCTTTTCCAGAATCAATGTGCGACCGACAAGACGAAATCGACGCTAAAATTCGCGTGGTCAGGAGTTACCATCACCACTCACATCCTCTTAAGTGGACGCTGAAAATGAATTAAATCTCCTAATCACTTGAATTATAATAAAAAAGAGGTACTGTGTATAGATATCGTGCATAAATATCGTCGGTCTCTTTTCCTCCCTAATTCTAATGACATTTTGTACAGGCAAATCCCAAGCTTATTGAAAGATCTGTATCTATAGAAAAAATTAAGGTCAATATCTAGTATCAACTTGAGATTTTATGATTTCTGCACAGGGACACAGCATTGCTACAGCAGAAAGTTTGGAGACATGTTTTAGCTGGTCTTTCTATTAAGGTTTATGCTAAACATGATATCATAAACAAACAACCAAGAAGGTTAGCTTGGAACCTTTAGTATCGTTTCGCCGAGCTCTTTGTTCCATCATCTCTGGATAATTCTCAAGTGGCCTTTTGTAAAGACATGTTTTCCTGAGGCTTCCTAACAAACTGAAAATTTTAATTGATATGAGTAAACAGTCCAACAGTAAAAAGGATGAACACTCCGTAATTTTCCATTGACTTATCAGTTCTTGCGAAAGTTCTTTGCCTGTTACTACACTAACCATGGAAAATTTCGAAATAACATCAATTAAATCTATCTTTACTTGAGGAGCTACAGAATTATGTGAAGAAAACATAAAAATGGAGAAGAGAATCCCAAAGTTCTAGACATTATAAGACAAGGAAAATCAAGCGAGAGCCCGTTTTCTCGCACAGAGCAAATGCAAAATGTATCTCGCACTGTAGCTTGCTCAATATGGAGAAAGCAAAGAGACATTGCATATAATTTGTGCTTCACTCATTCCCTCCACAAGAGGAATTGATACGCAATTAATTGCCAAATTATCCTTTACTCGCCTTTCACTGGGGACATTTTTCTGTGAATCTCTTCCAGCTCCTCGAGCTTCGAGCTTCTTGTCGAGTGCTCTCCTAAGCGAGGTCATCTGTTTATGTTTGCTTCTGGAATTCGGTTTATGTAGACCTTCAATTTATGCCAAATTGTCCTTTACTCGCCTATGAATTCTGCTGTCCATTAGACGGGTCCGGTTGGTGTACTTTTAACACTTTGTTATGTGAGGTTTCAATTGTCAAAGGAACTGAATGGAATGGGAAGAGACAGCTCCACAGCCTCCTGTCATAACGAGTGGTCTTTCTCATCAGGATAATTCTCCAGTAAGCATGAAGAACCTCGTGAATCACTAAGAAACTCAATTTATCGGAAAGCTACTTACCTACTTTATAGGATTCTTAATTCAAATTACCTACTTGTGCACATTATTTAACTTTGCAAATTTTGTTATCTGCACCAGTTAGAACACATGCATCGTTTGAGAGTGCACGTCGCTTTGTCAGCTTATGGCATGAGGTGTGGCATAACTTTATTTGCCTGGTCAAGTATTCTTTTGATAGGAATTATATGTTTAGACAATCATAATTGCTACCATTGATAAAACACATTGCTGGAAACATGACAGTTACGGTGTGCATTCTAGTTGAACACCTTTAGATTATATTCAGTCATTTGCTGAGGGGAAACTAGTAACGAGTACCTGTTGCTTTCCCTGCTCTGACAAGTCCAATGCTACGAGAAGCCTTGCAGAGGAACAATATGGAGCTAAGATGTACATCAGGAACTATACCCCAAGTGATGGAGAACAATTTCCTCCCTGACAAGTAGGTGCAATACTTGTGAATGCTTGATCACTGCATGAACCCCTCACGGATCATGCCTCTCAGTTTCAAACTGATGTTTGCTCACGAAAGTTGCTCTTGTTTCTTCTCAATCACCAATTTCCTAAATTTATGATACTGCAACAGTCTGGGAAATGTTGTAGCAACGTATGGCATGAACTCGCATGGTTGAACTTGAAGATATAAAAGCACAAGAAATTGCTACATCCAAAAATGTAGACTAACTAAAATTTGGAGGCATTACAAGCAAAATTTTCAAAACAAAAATCATGCAGAATTTTCAATGGGGCATCAGGACTGCATATTGGCAATGCTCACGAATAGAACAGAACATAAATATCTAGTATCTGAAACTGTACGCTCCAGGAAAATCCAAAGGCAAAAGCGTGACTGTTTCCAATTCCATGAATCATATTGCTGAAAGATTGCGAGCTCCATTTGAGGTCTTCTGCTTGGTATTTTGACAGAAGAGAAGTACCAAATCTATATACATTCCAGGACATGCTTGCTGGGGAAATAATAGAAGCCCAGTTCAAGTAACACAGGAACAAAGGGGAAAATCTAAAACGGAGATATGTTTTGCACGATGAATGAGACAATTTAAGAAGCATCATAGTCAGTAGTCATTGTATGAGCAAGTTTAGTCTGTAAGTTGCATCCCTTATGACTACAGATCTTCTGGTTGCCATGGAGATATATTAGATTGCAGAATTACAATCTCCACAAATGTGGAGATTCTTAAACACCCTGACAGATTTTGGACTGGAAGTACTTATAAGGCCAAAAACAACAGCAATTTTTTCACTGTGCTGGATCAAACATTGTTCCTTTTGTCCTTTTTCCACATCACGAAGAACAAATTCGATATTCAGAACATTACCCAGTTTCTTTATTCAACTAGCCAATTGGTCCAGTTCGTCATAGATCTCCTGTACCTTTGGGTGTGAAGTGTCACCCACATAGAACTTGTGAACTTTATTTTTCACTTGAATCCAGCTACAATCAGCTTCTTTTGTAACAAATTCAAGTTTCATCTTCTTTCTAATTTCTGCTGCATCTTCCCAAGACCAGCCAAGCCTCCTTATTTGATAGCAAAACATAAGCAGCAGGGTAGTCTGGATCCTGCTAAAAATACATTGCTGCAGCTTGTTTGCAAGTTCAACATTGCCGTGAACTTGGCAAGCTCCAAGAAATGTACGCCAGACCTGACCAGTGAATCAGCCATGAAAGGCAGTGAATTTATAAACTGAAGGGGGTCAGCAAAGGATCCTGATCTGCCCATGTAGGCCACCACGCATGCATAGTGGTCAATTCTCGTCTCACAGAAACTCGAAAAGCAACTTCTAGGTTTCCACACCTTAGATACATAGTGATCAAAGCATTGGAAATGCACTGATTTGAGTCCAGCCCTGATTTTACCGTCTCGCATGGATTTGCTCCCTTTACCAATAGGGAGGTTGGCAAATGTAAAAGCACTCATTCCGATTCCACTCTCCTCAATCTCATGTAGTAATTCAAAGGCTTCGTTGGACTCCAAGCTCTTGGCATAGGCATCCACAAGGGTGTTAAAAGAAATTAAATTCTTTTCAAATAGTGCATCAAAAGTTCTCTGAGCGTCTTTCCTGTGACCTGGCCGAGAATAAATGCTAATAAGAGAATTGGTCATGCAAGTATCGCCGGCAAAGCCCAATTTGTAGCTAGCTCGTTTATTTGTATCCCCATATCCACATCGCAAGTACTTCCACATGCCTTGAGAACACTAGCAAATGTGAAATGGTTTGGCCTCACCGGACCTTTTATCATTTCCGAAAAGAGTTTGATAGCCTCCCCATTGTCTTCAGTTTGCGCATATCCTCTAATTATTGCAGTTCAAGACATCACGTTACGATCTTGCACCCAATTAAACACCTTTCTTAAATCATGAAGCGATCTACTAGCTATACACTTCGTGCACATGTCCACCTAGCTGCATTTAACTCAGACATCCTAGGCCAATCCAGACCATAAAACCCAGCAATGCCACTGCATCCCCCCCAGCGATTGTAACTCCAACTCCAGACATGCCAACAAAACAGCTGTGAGTGTAGATCTATCTGGCCAGGCCCACTCTCAAGCACATCCAGAAACAAATCAACAGCTTTCTTGGGACAGCCCAACAGAGTATATCTTGTCATCATCAAAGTCCAAGCAACCACACTCCTCCGAGGCAATTTCTTGAACACCTTACGAGCTGAAACCAAATCACTACTACCGGTTGTAAACATGCTAATTAATGCACACCCAACAAACCCCTCAGAATCAGCATAGCAGGTTTTGATTATAAACCCAAAAACTATATCCCCAATTGATGCATTCTCGGAACCGGACAAGCCTAAATAACCTCTGCAACACAATAATTATTAGGGAAAAAACCATCTTCAAGCATGTGAACGAAAATTATCGACCCCTTCGAACTCCCATGTGATTACTGGCATAACAAGAGATCATAGAATTCCAGGAAACCAAGTCCCTTTTACTACCCACGTCCATATATATCCTCTCCGCCTCAGCCTGGACGCGCCTCCCAAGTGCGAATACTCGTTCATGGACGTACAATTAATAGATGATTAACTGGTATTAGCAAGTTGAGTCAACTCGAACTCGACTCCCAAGCGCGTTCAAGTTTTGAGCATCTTTTTTATGCTCTGAGGCGTGGTGGCCCTAGTGGTGAACCGTTTCAAATGTGATGAAGTCTATTCTTTTTGTCGGCTTTATATTGATTTGCTGAAGTCCATCACAAATCGTGAGTGTTTATCACTAGGAGCATCGTGCCCAGGACACGATAGACAATCCGCCGAAGCTCGGACATTCGATAACAAATGCAGTTTGAGGGGCAACACAAGTCAATCCCAAGTCAACCATGTCGATGCTTACAATCCTCGGCTTGGCAAAGCCACGCTGGACGTAACAAATCTTTAAGTTCAGGATGTTGAGACTTTCGGCGTTTATTGAGCCCCTTAATCAATTAAAACTGGTAGGCCTCATTTACTTTATTAATGTTCTCTCAACTTTTCCATTTTTAAAAAAAAATCTATTTTTGCCCTCTCTTTCGTCCATTAGATTTTGCTTTGGGACCAAGTAAAGGTCTATTATGTTTGATTGCAACAGGGGAAGAAATACAATAAGCTGTTTAGCTCGATTGGATTGTTCCAATGGTTAGGCTCTTATACCCATTTATTGAGTCCTTATGCTAGCCTATTCTCTACTCTGATTGCATAAGAATTCTCATTGTATTTCAGTCTACGATAGTCATATTTCTACAGATTATTGTATCATAATTATATCGTAATTTTAATTTATTTGAGTGTCGAAAACAAATAAGAAATCATTGCAGAGAAGGAGAATTTTTTCCATTGTCAATATTTCTTTCTGCCCAATTGAGCAAATCGGTAGATTTATCCAACGAGACACGAAATTATTGCTCTATTCAATATTTCACGTTCAAGAACTTGCAAGTAAGCAAAGAACGTGCAATTCCGTGAAAGCACAGGATGACGAAAATAATGGTAGGCATCCTTTGATTCGACAAGACCCCAAGACACAGAAGAGTCAACATCACCTTTACATGAATTGTTTTGTAGCATCTGGAATTTTCTTGTGTTTAGCATCTCATGTCCTATTGCCTTCAAATGGTTAACTATTCTTTTCAGAGCCAATGCGTGACTGACAAGATGAATTCGACGTTAAGAGCTGCGTGATCAGGAGTTGTCATCACCACTCGCACCCTCTTAAGTAGATACTTAAAATGGATTAATCTCGTAATCATTAGAATTTTAGTAAAACAGAGATACTGCATATAGATATCGTTAATATGTAGCACCGTTGTCTTTTCCTTCCCAATTCTGATGACAACTTGAATAGGCAAAGTCCTAAACTTATTGGAAGATCTCTATCTCCAAAAAAGATGAAATTCATATCTAGTATCAACCTGAGTATTGTTACCGCAGATAGTTTGGAGAGATGTTTTAGCCAATCTTTCTATTAAAGTTTATGCTAAACTTGATATCATAAACGAACCGTTGAGAAGGTTAGCTTGGAACCTTTATATATATCCTTTCACCGAGCATTTCGTTTTATCATCTTTAGATAAATTCTCAAGTGGCCATTGTAAAGAAATGTTTTCCTCGAGGCTTCCTGACAATGAATATCAATTATTGCGAAAGTGCTTCGCCTGTTACTATGGTAACCATGTAAAATTTTGAATTAACGTCAATTGACACTATCTTTATTGGAACAACTACAGAAATATGTAAAGAAACCATAAAACTGAGTAGAGAATGCCAATGCTCTCGACATTATATGAACAGGAAAATCCAGCGAGAGCCGGTTTTTTTCCACAGAGCAGAGGCGAAAATGTTGCAGATTTAAAGAATAAGCAGAGATACTTTGTATCTAGCACTGTAGCTTGCTCGATATGGAGCAAAGCAAAGAGATCTTGCATAGAATTATGTGATGGAGAAAATTCACGATTACACTGAGCAATCCGTGTCATATGACCTCAAATTAAGTACATCGTTGTGTCAATGATTAGTTCCTCCGCAAGAGGAAAAGATACGCAATTTATGCCCAAATTGTCGTTTACCCACCCTTGACTTGGAGACATTTTTCGATGAATCTCTTCCAGCTCCATGAACCTCTCGTCAAGTCCCCTCCTAAGTGAGGTAATCTGTTTGTTATTGTTTGCTTCTGGAAGTCAGTTTATGTAGACCTTGAAGTTCAGCTTATGAATTCTGCCGTCCATTAGACGGGTTTGGTTGTCCTACTTTGAACACTTTGTCATGTGACGTTTCAATTGTTCTCGTAGTCCTTTTATAGTGCAGCGGAGCAAAAAATGTCAATGGAGCTGAATGGAATTGCAAGAGCCAGCTCCTCAACCTCCTGTCACAACGACTTGTCTTTCTCATCAGGTTGATTCTCCAGTGAGCGTGAAGAACCTTGAGAATCAGTAAGAAACTCAATTTATCTAAGAGCTATTGACCTACTTCGTAATATTCTTAATTCAAATTACCTGGTTGTGCACAATATTTACCTTTGTGAATTCTGTCATCTACACTAGTTTAAACACATGCATTGCTCGAGAAGGCAAGTGGCTTTTTGTCAGCTTATGGAATTAGGCATGGCATAACTTTGTTTGCCTGGTCAATTCTTGCTTCAGAGGACATGAATATAACAACATGACAGTTACAGTGCGCATTTTATTCGAACACCTTTGGATTATATGCCGTCATTTGCTGAGGGGAAACCAGTAACGAGTAGCCGTTGGTTCTCTGCTCTGACAAGTACGATGCTGTATAATAGAAACCTTGCGGAGGAACAATATGGAGCTAATATGTACATCAGGGACGATGCCTCATTTGACGGAAAACAGTTTTTTCCCTGACAAGCAGATGCAATACTTCCAAATGGTTGATCCCCGCATGAACCTCTCAAGGATCACGCCTCTCGGTTTTAAACCATTGTTTGCACACGAAAGTTACTCGTGCTTCTTCTCAATCACTGCTTTTCTGAAATTATCCATCTGCAACAGTCTGGGAAATGTTGTAGCAACATACGGCATGATGGCATAGTTGAACTTGAAGATAAAAAAGCAAAAGAAATCGCCACGTCTGAAAATGTAGACTAACAAAATCACAGAATTTTCAACCAATGAATGAATTATGGGGCATCGGGACTGCATATTGGGAAAGCTAGCAATAGAACCGAACATAAATATCTAGTATCCGAAAACTGCACACTGCAGGAAAATCTAAAGGCAAAAGCGTGACTGTTTTAGATTTCTTTAATCATTTGCTGAAAGTTAGCAAGATCCATTTTGAGGTCTTCTGCTTGGTATTTAGACAATAGGAGTACAAACTCCATATACATTTGAAAACATGATATTTACATTGTTGGGCTCGCTAGGGAAATGATAGAAACCCGGTTCAAGTAACATGGGAACAAGGGTGAAAAATCTAAAACAGAGATTTGATTTACAGAATGAATTAGACAAGTTAAGAAGCATCGTCACCAGTAGTCATTGGATGAGCATGTCCCCTCCATAAAATGATGGAACTGGTTTGCATCCCTTACTACTATAGATCTCTGGTTTCCATGGAGATATACTTGATCACAGAATGACAATCTCTGCAAATGTGGAGATTCTTAAACACCCTGATAGATTTTGGACCGGAGGTGCTTATTAGGCCAAAAACAACAGCAATTTTTAGAGGGTGCTGGAGCAAATGTTGTTCCTTTTATCCCTCCTCCGTATCATTAAGAACAAATTCAGTATTCAGAACATAACCAAGTTTCTTTATTCTACTAGCCAATCAGTCCAGTGCGTCATTAATCTGCCTTGCTTTTGGGTGTGAAGTGTCTCCCACATAGAACTTGTTAACTATATTTTTCTTTTGACTCCAGCCATAACCAGCTTGTAAGATATTTCAGTTTCATCTTGTTTCTGATTGCTGCAGCATCTTCCCATAGACCAGCTGAGGCACACATATTCGATAGCAAAACATAAGAAGCAGGGTTGGCTAGTTCCTGCTAAAAACTCATTATCACAGCTTGTTTTGCAAGTTCAACATTGCCGTGAACTCAACGAGCTCCAAGAAGTGTAGGCCAGACCAGTGCATCAGCCCTAAAAAGCATTGAATTTATAAACTGAAGAGCATCAACAAGGGATCCTGATCTGCCCAATAAGTCCACCGTGCATGCATAGTGTCCAATTCTAGGCAAGATTCCATGTTTCTAAAGTGTTTTTATTCATCAGAAATCAAACCCACAGAGCTACAATAGGCTAAAACAGCAACACAGGTGATCACATTTTGCCTCACACCAGCCTCAAGCATTTTACAGAATGTTTCCAGAGTTCTCGCCACAAATCCATGTTTTGGGAAACCAGTGATCATTGTAGTCCAAGCTCTAATGTTCTCTCTCTCCACACCCTGAATACATGGTGCCAAAGCATTGGAAATGACTTGATTTGAGTCCAGCCCTGATTTTACCATCCTCGTGTGGATTTGCCTCCCCTTACCAATAGCGCTGATACAGGCAGCTCCACTTAAAAGGCTGGCAAATGTAAAAGCACTTGTTCCGATTCCTCTCTCAATCTCATGCAGTAGTTCAAAGGCTTGATCAGACTCCAAACTTTTGGCATAGGCATCCACAAAGGTACTAGAAGAAATCAAATTCTTTTCAAATAGCACATCAAAAGCTCTCTGAGTATCTTCCATGTGGCCTGACCAAGAATTCATGCTAATGAGAGAATTATCCACGCAAGTATCACCGGCAAAGCCCAATTTTATAGCTAGCGCATATATTTGTATCCCCATATCAACATCACGAGTACTTCCACATGCCTTATGAACACTAGCAAATGCAAAATGGTTTGGCCTCACTTGGACCTTTTATCATTTCCGAAACAGAGTTTGATACTCCTCGTTCTCTTCAGTTTGTGCATACCCCATGATTATCACTGTTTAAGACATCATGCTATTATCTTGCATCTGATCAAACACCTTTCTCGAATCATGAAGCGATCCACCAGCTACAAACTTCACGTACATGTCTGCCAAGCTGCATCCAACACAGACATCCAAAGCCAATCCAGACTGTATAACCCATGAATGCAACTGCACCCCCAGCAATGGTAACTCCAACTCCGAACATGCCGACAAAACAGCATTGAGTGTAGATCTATATGCCACAGTTCCACCGACAAGCATATCCAGAAACAAATCAATGGCTTTTATTTGGACAACCCAACTGAGTACATCTTTTCATCCTCAAAGTCCAGGCCACCACATTCCTCTCGGGCCTTTTCTCGAACACCTTACGAGCTGAAACAAAATCAGCGCTACCTTTGCAAACGTGTCAATTAAAATGCACACCCAACACGCGCATCAGAATCAACGCAGCCACTTTTGATTATAAACCCGAAAATTGTACCGCCAATCGATGCATTCTCCGGAACCGAACAAGCCCCGATAACCACCGGGAAACAATAACCGTCAGGGAAAAATAAACCATCTTCAAGCATATGAAGGAAAGCATCGACCGCTTCAAACTCCCATGTGATTATTGGCAAGAAACCAAGTCCCTTTTACTACCCACGTCCATAAATAACAAATATCCCCTTCGCCACGGCCTCGGCCCAGTCATTGGATTTTGAGTAGAGACTGACGAGCGAGTTGAGAATCACCGAGTCGGGCTCGAGCTGGGGGCGAGCCACAGCGCTTGATGGACGCGCCTCCCGAGCGCGAACACTCGGGAGCGAATGCAGGACTTGAGGAGGAGAGAGAAGGTGACGAGGCCGGGATGGGACCCATCACGAGACTAGAGGTCGAGGTGGGAGATTGCTCCAGGGAGGTCGCCGCCGTGGTGGTGGGGTGATCAGGCGGCGGTCGAGAGGCGAGCGGGTAGAGGCTTCCTGGGGAAGGACAGAGCTTTGATATCGGACGGTGGAGAGAAGACGGGGAGACTTATTGCTCCACATCAAGAGCACGACGCCCAGGAAACAAGAAACGTAAATCATGTTAAGGTTCACGAATTACATGGTGAATCCGCTTATTTTGCGTTTCATTCGTGCATGGAGAAAAAGAAGATCGATCAATGCGCGATTTCTTCATCGTTACGTGATGGGAATGTTTTGTCGTTCTTTCTTTCTTTATTTATTTTTATTTTGTTGATCCGACAAATTTAGCTTGTCAGTAGTTAAGAGGAATGGCTTTGTTCCCGTCAACTATTGCAAATTCATATAAGAATTTTTTTCAGATTTGCATGACAAATGACTTACTTGTTCATGACAAGATCGAAGATGATGCCATGCAAAAAATTCATTACCATATAAGATGCTTTTCTTATAGTGAATATATACTTCATGAAATGATTCGGTGGCATAAGAAATCACAATTACGTCTAAAGTTTTGGGACTTAATTTAGCAAATATGGAATACATATCAAGTAACTAAGTGTCGACTATGGAGGAGAAAAAATTGAAGTTGTTCAAAAGGCAACATCATATAGGACAGCCGCGGAAGGGATGAAGAATGTGGAAAAGAATTGAAGGAAAAGAAGTATGAAAAAAAAAAAAAAAAAAAAAAACTCACGAGGAAATAGAAAAGTAGGAAGCTACTTTGTACAAGTTTTGTCAGAAGAATATGAGTAGTGGCATACATGTGTCACGGCTCGAAAGAAAGCATGTCCAATAGGTTTCCATGGCACAGGCGTGACACCTTCAAACTCTCGGCTTATTTCCCCAAGACTAGAGTATTCTTCTGGGGATGGGCCATACTGTATTTGTACACATATGTTATAAATGCGAGTAGCTGGTAGTTGGTAATTAATGCGGGTAGTTGGGAGGAGCAATCTCCACTGTTAGATCTAAGGGAGATTTACGGATACGGTTTTCCTTATACTTGTATATAAAAGGGTTTCATCCCTCATTGTAATTCATTCACAAGCAATACAAAAACCATAGCTTCTCTCTCTACATACAATTTTTGTGAGTTGAGTGTTGAAAAGCTACTTAGGGGTAAAATCTTAAGGTTGCACGGGTTAGCCTACGTGTGATTGAGAGTTGATCAATCGGCCCGTGACAAGTGGTATTAGAGTTGATTTTGATCCAAGCACAAGTATAATGGCTGATCCACGATCTGATAAGGCGCTTGCCATGGGTGGTGACTGCGCTGATTGTGGGCGGAACGCCGAGAAGGGCGTTGTCAAGGGGAAGAAGAATCGTGGTGTCTCAAGTTCAAGGGAGCCTACGGGGGATCTTGCACATCGCATGGCGAAGCTAGAGTTGTTCGTCACCGATGTCCAAGGATTGGTCGACGACCTGACCCAAACTGTGGACGGAGTTGACGACGGAAGGGAGGAGCTGGTTGCGGAAGTGCAAGAGCTCAAGACCGGTATGGGAGAACTCCGCCACGAGTTGCTGGGGATCCTACAGGAGGAACTCACACAACGGTGTGAATCCTTGGAGGCCATGATGGCGGCCATGTGTGCGGAGATAGTGGAGCTTACGGGTAAGCTCGTTGAAGCACAAGCTACACGCGTGAACAAAGTGATCACGGTGCAAGGTCCATGAGTGGACACGCCGAAGCCAAAGGAGTTCCAGAGCTCGCGGGTGGCCAAGGATGTGGACAACTTTCTGTGATACATGGAGCGATACTTCCAAGCCATGGGAATCAACGACGACCAAACATAGGTAAACACTACTTCGATGTATTTAGCTGATAGTGCATTGTTGTGGTGGCGTCGTCGGTCGGATGATAGGTGTGGGAATCCTATCACGACTTGGGGTGGTTTCGTCGAGGAGTTCCGACGAAACTACTTTCTCGCTTATGCGGAGGAAGAAGCTTGTGATGAGCTGAAGCGTCTTGAGCAAAAGGGTGGTGTGTGCGACTACATCAAGCAGTTTTCGGAGTTGCTGCTCCAAATCCCCTCGATGAATGAAGTTGAGATGTTTCACCAGTTCATGGGCGGTCTCAAGCCATTGACAAAGCAAGAGTTGAAGTGGTACAACGTGGGAGATCTCATTACGGCCATGACCGTAGCCGAGTCGCTCGTGGAGTACAAGGCGCCCTCCACATCCCGATTGGACACTCGTCCGAGGGACAAAGCCATTGGTGGAGGAGATTGGGGGAGATACAACCGCCCGACCGGAGGTAGACCACCGGCTAACCCTCACAGGACTCATGCTAAGTCGAGCGGAGGTGGACAAAGGAAGGTACGCTCGTACAAGTGCTTTTTTTTTTTATTTTTTTAGTGATGGTCCGCACATGGCGTGGGATTGCTCGAATAAGGCCAAGCTGGTCGTCCTGTGTAAGGAGGATGAGCCTAGGGAGGAAACACGGTTGGGTTCGCTGCACCTCCTTAGCACCATCAAGTCCAAGAAGGCGAAGGAGCCCAAGGGCTTGATGTTTGCGGATTTGAAGATCGGAGAGTCCACAATGAGTGCGCTCGTGGACACGGGAGCCTCTGACCTCTTCATATCGGAGCAAGCTGCAAAAAGACTTAACCTACGGGTTGAGAAAGGAGCCGGTTGGCTCAAGACGATAAACTCCAAGGAAGTCCCTACAATTGTTGTCGCGAGGGACGTGGAGCTACAACTCGGGTCATGGAAGAGCAAGGAGACTCTAGAGGTAATTCCCCTTGACAACTATTACTTTGTCATTGGGATAAAGTTCCTAGATAAGATCAATGCTATTATATTGCCATTCGCCAAGCCTATGTGTGTTAGACAAGCATTGCCAATGCGTGGTCTCGATCCATCGTGAGTCGAACTGTGATTGGAGGATGATCTCGGCCATGCGACTCACTAAAGGAACAAGGAAGGATGAAGTGACCTTCCTAGCAGCTTTGAAGATCGAGGAAGATAAGGGCGAAAGGAAGGAAGTCCCGATGGAGGTAGACCAAATCCTCGGCTCATTCAAAGACGTGATGCCTTCGGAGTTGCTGAAGAAGCTACTACCCAAGAGAGAGGTGGATCATCGGATCGAGCTAGTGCCTGATGCTCGACCGCCTGTCATGGCGCCTTACCGCATGGCACCCTCGGAATTGGAAGAGTTGAGGAGGCAACTCAAGGAGCTGCTCGATGCGGGTTACATCCGATCGTCCAAGGCTCTGTTCGGTGCGCCGATCCTATTTAAAAAAAAAAAAAGCACGATGGATCACTCTGGATGTGCATCCACTACCAAGCACTGAACAAGCTGACTGTGATGAACAAGTACCTGATCCCACTCATCACGGATCTCTTTGATCAACTTGGTGGAGCTCAGTGATTTACCAAACTAGATCTTCAATCGGGCTACTACCAAGTTCGGATTGCTGAAGGGGACGAGCCGAAGACCACATGCGTGCTACAGTATGGATTCTACAAGTTCCTCGCGATGCCGTTTGGCTTGACCAACACTCCAGCCACTTTCTACACAATGATGAACAAGGTACTCCATTATTTCCTAGATAGGTTTGTAGTGGTTTACCTAGATGATATTATGGTCTATAGTCGGACGTTGGAGGAGCATGTCAAACACCTAAGGCAAGTCTTCCAAGTCTTGCGTGAGAACGAGTTGTAAGTTAAGTGCGAGAAGTGTGCCTTCGTCCAACAGGAAGTTCTGTTCCTGGGGCATATCGTTGGGGGTGGACAAGTGCAGATGGATAAGGCCAAGATTCAATCGATTGTCGAATGGGAGTCGCAAACGAAAGTGACAGGGTTGAGGTCATTTTTGGGCCTCACCAACTATTACCGGCGGTTCATCCGGAGCTACTCAAGCATCACCGTGCCACTCACGGACCTGTTGAAGAAAGAGAAGGCGTGGGAGTGGACGAATCAATGCCAAAAAGCCTTTGATCGATTGAAGACCGCCATGACTGAGGAGTTGGTGTTGGCGTTGCCCGACCACACCAAATCCTATGAGGTAGAGACTGATGCTTCGGATTATGCTATTGGTGGTGTGCTTACGTAGGATGGCTATCCGATGGCGTACGAATCCCGGAAGTTGAACGATATTGAACGTCGGTATATCGTTCAAGAAAAGGAAATGACCGCGGTGATCCATTGCCTTCGGACATCGAGGCACTATCTCTTGGGGTCAAAGTTTGTCATGAGGATGGACAACGTGGCCACAAGCTATTTCCAAACTTAAAAGAAACTGAGTCCGAAGTAAGCCCGGTGGCAAGATTTCCTAGCGCAGTTCGACTACGTGTTGGAGTACAAGCGGGGGAAGGCCAACTCCGTGGCAGATGCGTTGAGTCGGAAAGTGGAGCTGATGAGCCACACGATGAGTCGATCGAGTTGTCCTTGGGTCAATCACATAAGGGAGGGGTTAACGCATGATCCAAGAGCCCAAGCCCTCATTGGGTATGCCAAGGAGGGCAAGACTCGACAGTTTTGGTGTGAGGACGAGCTCCTCTACACCAAGGGAAGGCGATTGTATGTGCCATTCCATGGGAAGTTAAGGAGGGAGATCTTGGCGAGTGCCACGACTCAAAATGGGCGGGTCATCCTGGGAGCCACTGCACGTTGGCCCTCATCGAAGATCGATACTACTGGCCTCAAATACGGGACGACGTGGAGGCTTATGTGAAGACTTGTCTCATGTGCCAACAAGACAAGCTAGAGCAACGTTCATCGCCGGGCCTACTAGAGCCGCTTCCCATTGCAACTCGTCCATGGGAGAGTATTTCCATGGACTTTATCGTCAACCTGCCAAAGTCCGAAGGGTGTTGAACTCTAATGATTATGGTTGACAGGTTCCCAAAGTATGCAACCTTTGTGCCTGCAATAAGGGATTGCCCGACCGAAGAAGGTGGCCAAATTGTTCATGAAGCATGTGGTGAAGTATTGGGGAGTGCCACAAACGATCGTGGGCGATTGGGATCCTCGCTTTACGGGACATTTCTAGTCCGAGCTGTTCAAGCTGCTGGGATCAGAGCTGAATATGTCGACAAGTTTGCATCCCCAAACCGACGGTCAGACGGAGCAGGTCAATGCTCTCTTAGAGATCTACCTTCGACACTATGTGAACACGACGCAAGCGAATTGGGCGAAGTTGATCGATGTAGCCCAGTTCTCCCACAACTTGCATCGGAGCGAGTCGACCGGCCAGAGTCCATTTGAGGTTGCGATTGGGTAGCAATCGAACACCCCAAGCACAATTGCTTCGGGTTACCGGGGGAGTAGTCCACCCACGTATAAGTTCGCCAAGAATATGCAAGAACTTGGCACGGGCATGTCTACACAAAACCTCTAAGCGCATGAAGAAATGGGTGGATAAGAAGTGACGGCACGTGGAGTTCCAAGTAGGAGACCTAGTGTTGGCCAAGCTGCATGCGGTCCTTCGCTACAAGGACGTGCACAAGGGGTTGATCCGTCGCTACGAAGGGCCATTTCTTGTGCTGCAATAGGTTGGGAAGGTCGCATACAAGTTGGAGCTACCAATAAAACTCAAGGTGCATTCGGTGTTCCACGTAAGTATGCTCAAACCTTTCCAAGTTGATGAAGAAGATCCGGATTGTGGGGAGTCTCACCGGGTGCCACTTGGGGCAAAAACCTTGTACGATCAAGAGGTCGAGAGTATCTTGGCGGATCGAGTCATACAGAAGCGGTATTGTGCGCCCAAGCAAGAGTATTTGATCCGATGGAAGGGTCTTCCGGAGAGTGAAGTCATTGGGAGCCCGAGAAGAGTCTTTGGCAGTTCAAGAAAGAAATCAAAGCCTTTCATGCCGAAGACGCGACGGGGGCGTCACTTGATTAGGTGGGGGAGAATGTCACGGCCCGAAAGAAAGCATGTCCAAGAGGTTTTCATGGCACGGGCGTGACACCTTCAGACCCTCGGCTTATTTCCTTAAGACTTAAAGTATTCTCCTAGGGACGAGTGATATTGTATTTGTATGCATAAGTTATAAATGCGAGTAACTGATAGTTGGTAATTAATGCGGGTAGTTGGGAGGAGCAATCTCCACCGTTAGATCTAAGGAAGATCTACGGATACGGTTTACCTTATACTTGTATATAAAGAGGTCTCCTCTCTCATTGTAATTCATTCACAAGCAATACAAAAACCAAAGCTTCTCTCTTTAAGAGTCTCTCTCTATATACGAGTCTTGTGAGTCGAGTGTTGAAAGGCTGCTTAGGGGTAAAACCTTAAGGCCGCACAGGTCAGCCTACGTGTAATCAAGAGTTGATCGATCGGCCCGTGGCACATGCATTTACAAATAAATTAAAATAATAACCTTCGTTTACATAGATGATAAACGATATAAAAAACACCATTTGCTTTGTTAGCAATCAACATATAAAGAGAAACAGTGATTTTCATTATGAATAAATAATTTTGTTCCTTATGTTGTGAGCCTCCAGCAAAGTCTCAGTAATTTGGCACGATGATTTAGTGGCAGTGTCTGTGAGGCAACCAACATGTTGTACCTCAGCAGTAACGATGGTTCAGCAATAGTAGCGATCGTGCATGATGAGGATTGAATGAAGGCGGTGAGAAGGGGATGACTACATCCTTCAAGGGGGTAAGCAAACACCAGCAGAAGCATGAATGCCATCGTAGCTCTTGTCTAATGCGGAATAGACAAACTGAATCCATCTTCTCTTGAACTGTACAATTAGAGAACCAAACTACTAAACCCTTAAGGGACATCACTGCATAACATGCTTGCTCCCCTATAAAGCAACGACTTACAAGCTCAGCAAACCTCTGAGCTCAATGGCAACTCGCCAGACAAATTCTGCTTGCTCAAAACAAGGGCAGTTAGCTCAATGAAAGATCACTCAAACCAACTGGAATTGGCTCTAAGAATCTATTTCCACTGAAGTCTAGTATAATCAAGATGCTCATTTCCATTATTTGCTCCGCCAAACTACCGACGAAGCTATTGCTTCCTTTTTCAAAGCTTCAAGTCCCCATGAGAGATTACTGATACTTACAAGAACTGAACTTGAGAGCAGATCGCCTCCAAGAGACGAAAAAACTCTCAAACCTCTGAATTCACATTAGAATTAAGAAACCTTCCTGGTAAGTCCATTCCCTTCGAGATAAAGCATTTGCAAAGCACTGCAGCTTCGGATCTCAGCAGAAATGGGCTCCACCAAAGGAGTTATGCCTCATAGTCATACTCAGGTCCTTCAGTCTGCGTGTGTTCCGAGTGAAGCTATTCCTCTGAGGCATATCATCAAACAGCGTCCCTGCATTATCATTTGGACATACCTCATAACAGAGAGAATAAAAACAATGTATTCCGCCGAAGAAGGCATATAGATTTCTATTACACATGGTACATAGACGTATCCTGATTTGATCCGTAGTGCGATGAAGCCTCTGAAGCCGCGCGATGACGATTCCCCAGTCAAACATGTCAGGACGAGTAGTTTCGACTTCGTTGATGAAAGATCCTTTTGGTTTAGGTTGTGTGCGATGAGCGTGAGCCGTGGATCATCAATTCCTAGTATTGAGCTCGAGAGCTTCGTTTATGGAGGTTGAGCTTGCTGAGAAGAAGGTGAGTCCGTCAAAAAGGAAACTTTCAGTCCTGTAACTGAAATCCAGCGATGGAGAGAGAGCTTGAGTTGGAGATGGCGGTGGCACTGGATTGTCGTCGTGTGGGCTATTCACCAATTAGAGATGATGGGCTGGATTGCCTTAAGCCCAAATGGAATGAATGTGGCCGGACTCCATTGATGGATCTTTCATTGATCATTTTGTGTTTTTTTATTGTTATTTTATTCTCTACTTAATATTTATATATTATTTTTTTTTTTAATTTACATATTCGATTAGTCCGTAAAAATTCAGGTGTCGGCACCAACTATCCATACATGAAATGGGATAGATTTCAAGGAAGTTGTCAAAAGAGTGTCTCTTGAATTATTAGTCAAATGACTAATTAAGGAACTAATTCACGAAAATTAGAAGATCTAACAAAGATTAGAAAATTTAAACTCTATGCAAACAAAAAAGTAGTCGTGGTTATTCACGCAACACTCGCTTTAGTTTCTTTTCTTTTTACATGGGGAGTTCTAGCCATGGAAAGGAGATACAATCTAGGCGCACATATATCTACAGCTGATGATGAATCCGTTTTGGGGGTGATTTCAACTGTAACTTTTTTTTTTTTTTTGGAAATCTTGCAACTCCTACAATTTGGTTGTCATAGGTAATGCGAAGCTCTAAAACCTTTCAAACACACATATATTGATGTGTGTTAATGCATACAATTTGTCAATATTTCATGGATTTAAAATATTTGTCATTTTTTAGTTTCGAAGAGAAAGTTCTTAGTGAAAGTGTGTGCAGAATCATGCAATATTGCTGTTACATATAATTGCCAACCGATGCTTACCGCCCCCATGGTACTGGGATCCGCAAACCTGACCTCCAAAGATCCTACTGAAATCATTGGAGGCATAGCATCTAAAGTATATGAATCAAAGTAGCAAAAGAAAGTTGTCTTCCATGAGTTACTATCATAGAGATGAGTCAACTCAGATGTCGTACCCCAAATAATGGAGTCAAAATCCTTACGGTTGGGTCATGTGTGTTAAATCTGAAGAACGATTCCTTAATTGAATCTTCACATTGGGGTGTGAAAGAAATTAGCGGAACGTTGGATGAAGTTGATAAGAGTTTTCAGTTCCATCTCGGTTTCACCATAGTCACAAGCCAGCACATGATTGCTCATGTATAGAAATGGCTTGGGAGACGTTCTTAGCTTAACGGAAGGACTCACACACAATAAAGTTGCAAGTTTGAAGACTTAGATGAGCAAAATGGAAGTTTTAAGACTCAAATACATTATGTTGACCAAATGAAAGTTTCAATCGTTTAAATTAGCACTAATGTAACTTTCAAGACCATATGATGGCCCCATCGGTATTTTCTCAGGAATTTGATCAATTTTCGATCAAAGCAAATGAATTGCAAAGAAAATAAGTATTTGTTGCAACTGGTGAATAAAGAGTTTGAATTTTGGCAAGCCAAATGTTGAGCGACCTCTAAATGATTATTACCAAGTCAACAAGGACATTGGACCACTGGCAAGTCTATGTAAGATGGCATGTTTCACAGTGCTTTGCGGTGAATATTCTACACAAAAGAAATGATTCGGTTTATAGATGATTAACTGGATTAGCTGAAATTCACATTGGATATGCTTCCCAAGCACGGTTATGAACCCAAACATACATCCCGCTTAGGAGATTGAATGGACTACACATGGCAAAACTATATATGAAGTAAAATAACACTCCGACCAATAAAAGAAGTACCACTAAACTAGCTCACCTCCTTTCCAACATAATACCATATTGTGGGGAACAAAGCTTTTCCGATTAAATTGTGCATGGTTCTAAACATCATTGCTACCTCCAATTGGAAAACTAGCAGAAATTATGGAAGCGCCTGATGAAGTTGAAAATGTTTCTAATTCCATCTTGGCTTTGTCATTGTCAATTGGCTCATCCGATGGGTAAAAAAGCGGTTTTGGAGGCATTTGAATATTACCAATATCTCCTTCGAGAATTTCTAAGACTTTGTTCATTGGAGGCCGATGGTCTGGGTTTAATTGTATACACCAAAGTCCAACTATTATCATCTTTTTTATCACCTCCCTTCCCTCTTCTACAGCTTCTTCCATTTCAACAATTTCATTTTCATTGACTTGGTCGTACACCCATAGTGGAAAATAAATTTGGCTTGAGTGTTATGTATTTGCATTTATATTTTTCCTTCTACCTGCCATTTCCATGAGCAACATCCCAAAGCTATAGACATCCGCTTTATAAGATACACCACCAATATTTTTGTAGAGCAACTCAGGCGCCATATATCCCAAGGTTCCTCTTGCAGCAGTCACCGAGACAATGCTATGATCAATTGGATAAAGTTTTGTGAGTCCAAAATCAGAAACTTTTGGAGTGAAATTCTTGTCTAAAAGAATGTTGTGAGGTTTGATATCAAAGTGTAGTATTTGCATGTCACACCCCCGATGTAAATATTCAATCCCCTTCGCCACCCCAAAAGCGATCTCATATATTTTCTTGTAATCAAGGAACTTATCACCTTCCTTAATGAAAATGTGCTTATCCAAAGATCCATTTGACATGAAATCATACACGAGAGCTTGTTTCGTACCTTCAAAGCAAAAACCGATGAGTTGCACTACATTAACATGGTGAATTCTTCCAATAGTAGCCACTTCACTGATAAAATCTTGGCCATGGGCCTTGGACTGGTTCAAAATCTTGATGGCCACTTTGTTGCTGCTTTTGAGTGTTCCTTTGTATACAGAACCATACCCTCCTTCACCTAGTCTGTGCTTAAAATTTCTAGTGATCTTCTTAATATTCGAGTAAGAATACCTTATGGGCAAAAAGTTGTTATGAGCTTGCAAAAATTCTTCAATGTTCTTGTCCATTGCTAAGTGCCTTCTTTTGTACTTGTAGATTAGAAATATCGCGACAAATGGCGTCCCAATTATGAACTTCATTACATAGAAAAGTACTGAAGAAAATTTTGATTGGTTAGAATAACTTTTTTTTTAATAATTATTGTAAGAATAAGTAATTGCGGCTTACCTAATGGCATTAAATCCATAGTAGTCCAAAATGCAATATCATCGAGGACACCTGTGGAGGAATTGATGTGAAAAAAAAATTTGAAGGAAAAGAAGTTCGAAAAGCAAAAGACACGAGGAAACAGAGTAATAGCAGGCTACTTTGTACAAATTGAATCTTGTCCAAAAGAATATGAGAAGTGGGATACATGCATTCACAAATAAAAGGAAATAATGAGCTTCATTTTTCATGTAGACAAGAGGATTCAAGAAACTCCTTTCGCGTAATTAGCGGTCAACAAATCTAGAAAAACTGTGCTTTTCATTTTTAATTAATAATTTTGTTCCTCCTATTAATACATGACCACAATTTTCTTAAGGATTGTTAACGATTGTCTCTTGGATTATTAGTTGAGTGACTAATTAAAGAATTAATAAGAAAATTAATGAAAAATGTGAATTCTTTGCCAACGAAAACCTAGTCATGTGGTTGGTGGCACAAGAATCCTTTTTTCGTTTTTTTCACAGTGGAGATTTAGCCCTTTTATGAAAGAAATTATAATCTAAAAACATATATGCAGTGACGTACACCATCATGTATATTTTTTCATAATTTTCTTAGATATTAGGTATTCCTTTCATTTCCTAGTTTTGAAGAGAAAGTAACAAGTGAAAGAGGGTACAAAATCATGCAAAATATTGATGAAATTTCATCGCCGATCAATACTTACTACCATAATAGTAGATGGATCTGCAAACTAGACCTCCGATGTCGCTATTTGCTAAGCGGTTGGAATAAAAGTGGCGATAGAGATGAAAGTAGCCATACCAATCAAAGTAGCAAAAGAAATTTTTCTTCGGTGGCATACGGAAGTGAATAACAAATCCATCGGCCATGATGCTGTGAATTAGCTTGTAGTTGTAGGAGCTACTGTTAATGTGTTCTCCAACTCCAAAATAATCTGTCCATGTCCAATTGTAAATGTTGCAAAAATCCCCAACATCCGAAACTTTTGGATTGACCAAAGCATACAAGTTCCAATTTGATGATGTGTTGGAAGAGTACAACCCCTCGGTGCATGGACCGGTAGCAATGTAGAATGGAGAACTAATTGTCTTTGAGCAATTCACAATGACCAATGCACTTTGGTTAAAGTATGAGCTTAGCAACAATGAACTACGAGGAAAAGACGAGCAGTTATCCTTTTGCAGTCCATCGTTGACCAATCTGACTTGTCTAGTGGAATAATTGATAGACTGCACATAGTATCGACCATCATCAGCGTATGAAACAACCTGATTATCTTCACAAATCAGCTCGAAACCCATTTCACCACATCCTTTCGGATCAGTTTTTAGTCGAAACGGGTAGCTTATATTGTGAATGTTACCACATGACGAAGTGAAGCACTGCTGTTTACTCTCAACACTGCAAGTCATCGCTAGAACTAGAATAAGAGTGAGTAGTAACACTCGATAGATATTCATGGAGCGGAGAGCATTACCCATGCCTCCGTATGTCTTTGGGCAAAGAGAAATTGGTAAAGAATTGCTGGGAATGTGTAGAGGCGCAATATAAAAAGATTGAAAGAAGATGGAACGATCCTTATTTGATTGGGGACTTGGAGTCGCCTGGTCTTATAGAGAAGCCCCCAAGTCAGTCAACGGAACAAATGGATGGAAAGTCAAGAAATTAAAGAGGTGAACCCATACCGACGTTCCATTATTAGAGGAAGTTGTGGAACGGCCGGTTTCCATCCCTGTTTGATCTTTTCTTCTCCACTATCTTGACTTCGCTTCCGCTCTACTCCACGTGATTCTTGGGTCCACATCCCATTAACAAACAAATATACTCACCATCTTTCCTCTTATTTTCTTCTTCATTTTTCCCTCCTCCTTTCTTCTTCTCTTCTTCTTTGAAAATTCTCCGTCCCATCATCGGCCCTGAATCACTTGATATGTATTCAATATTTGCTAAATTACGTCACAAACTTTAGACGTAATTCCAATTTCTTACATGGTCGAATCATTTCTTTAAATAAATAATTGCTATAAGAAAATTGTCTCATATGGCTATGATATATTGCACTGCGTCATTGTCGACCTAGTCATCATGTATATCTTGAAAAAAATCCTTATATGAAGATAAAATGTATAATTTGCAATAGTTTATGTGCATGGTAGTTACATAAAATACCCTCTCCTATTTATAAATAGTTTTTTTGCAATGCACAGTGGCAAGAATGATGGTAGTTGCAAATACAGCCATATATGGATGGGATCCACGTAGCGCCAATTTGAAGCAATAGTGGGTCCTAAAGACTTTGTACGTCATGTAGACTTTACATCTTTATTGGAAATTTTCTCACCCTAATGATGGACGGGACAGATGAGGGGCTACCGCTCTTAGCCAGAATCATAAGGGAGACACGCTTCCAGAATCATAAGGAAATTTTTTCCTTTTTCCTCCAATTCACTCTCGAAGAAAATTTATACTTTTCAAAATTAGTTATTCTTCATGTCACTACATAGCACATCAGATTTGACACGATACCATAAAACTATGTCAGCATGCATCCGAATAATTTGTTCTAATTTCTTCTCCAAAGACATTTATTTATAGAATGTGGAGATTCCATGTAGAATTACCAAATATAGGATAATACTTAAGAAACGCAATAGAATGAGGCCACACACTAAGAATATCAATGTTCAAACTTGAATATGATGAGTTTGCATAACTCAATAATTGCTGCAATCTCGCATATTAGGAATTCATACCTTGCTATGGCTATATTCCACAGTCAAAGCAGTACGACTACTTCATCTTAAGATGTCTTGCAATTCGACATTCCAAAGCATAACCTGTGTCAAGTCACATAGGAGAAAGAATGAAGTTGCCAATGGCACCTATTATGAGTTGATGCCCCCTCTTTGCATATTACTTGAGGATAATGGATCCACAGTTTTATTGACTATGAATATATCCGGAGGTGACAACGGTCAATGTGCATGGACAAATGTCCAAAACTGAAAACACTAGACACTCTATGTAGTGATCTACAATGATCTTACAATCTACAGTGGTAAAGCCAATCTGAGTATCAATGCACACTGGATCATTAGTTAATGAAGGCACCTCTTTAGCTGTCAATTAGACGATATTTAAGTGATGTCTAATCTAAGATTTAATATCGATAGGTATGTTCAACTTCCCAATGGCTTGATCATCAAGTTGGTCTAGTTGCTTTAACACGTGGGATCTTTTGATAAGTCATTCAAAATCCCCTTGATGAGTTTACCGAAAGAAATAACGACCATCCAAGTGATGGGATAAGGAAGCAACCTGAATACACAACCCTTATTTTAAAGACTAGACCATAAAGATTGAGTGATGTAATTGTAGATTCCGTGCTCTTTCATCAGTTGCAGGACATATATTAGCCCCCTCGGAAGCACAACTCTGTAGAGGATTCCCATCCAACTTTATTTTTGGGTGCTTTTCTTCCCTCAACTTATGACTCTTAAGGGAACGCCTAAAAGAAAAACCTCAAAAAATCTTGAGAAGTCAGTGCGGTCGCTTTAACCTTCCCGTCAAAGCTAAAAGTACTACTCGAATAATTTATGAAAAATTATGAAATGATTATATGTGAAATTACATGTCAATGTTTGTAGGCGGTGAAAATTTAAGGTATTTAGAGTTTAAAAAATTGAAACTATGCGCACCGTAGAATTAGATTAATGTTATAGATATTTAGATATCTTGTAAAATGTAAAAGGTGTAAAGTTAATCTCCCTACTGCAATTATCTTATGGCCAAACCAAAGAAGAACAAGCTAGATATTTTCTTCTGCGATACGGCTTGTGAGTAGTTAAGGAAAAAACCGTTGGCCATCGCGTTATGGAGTTGCTTGTTTGGTGCAAGCATACGATCATGACATGCCTATGTCGTCATGGAAAGGTCCCTAGACTTTTATTTAATGTGCAATCTCGTCCCTGAACCTTTGATTTGCTCAATTTGGTCCCTAGACTATCAATTAATGTCCGATCTAGTCCCTGACTATTTGAAAATTAACCAATTTTGTTCTTCCGTTAATTGAAGTTAATGGAATTGGGCATTTTGGTCTTTTCTTTTTGTTTTGCTTTCTTTTTTTTTTTCTTCTTCTTCTTCTTCTCTCTTCCCTCCGCTGGCCATGGCGGAGCCGGCAAAGGGAAGTCAGTGTTTGGCGAGAGCCGCTCTCACCCGATGTAGGTGAGGACGGCCCTCGCCTGGGTCAAGGGAGGACGGCCCTCGTTAGATCTGGCGAGGGCACCCCTCGCCCAACGCCCATAGGGGCAGCCCTCACGATGCGGGGAGGATGGCCCTCGCCTGCGTCAGTGAGGACGGCCCTCGTCGGATCCGGCGAGGGCACCCTCGCTCGATGTCGGCCGAGCCGACCCTCACCCGACGTCGGCAGGGGTGGCCCGCCGACGTAGGTGAGGACGGGCCCTTGCTGGCATCGAGTGAGGGCCGTCCTCACTAGATCTGGTGAGGGCTATCCTTGCTTGCATCGGGCGAGGGCCGCCCCTACCGTTGTTGGGCAAGGGGTGCCCTTGCTAAATTTGGTGAGGCCATCCTCACCGACACCGCAAGGGCCGCCCTTGCCCGTGTCCGGTGAGGACGGCCCTCGCCCGACGTTGGCATGGGCGGCCCTAGCTAGCCTGTGCAAGGGCGACCGTCGCTAGACGCCAACTTCCCTCTGCCGGCTTCATCATGACCGGCGGAGGGAAGAGAGAGAAGAAGAAGAATAAGAAAAGGAAAAGAAGAAGAAGAAGAAGAAGAAGGAAAAACAGTTAATTTTTAACGAAAGGACTAAATCGGACAATTATTAATAGTTCATGGACCAAATTGAGCAAATTGAAAGGTCGGGGACAAGATTGCACATTAAGTAGAAGTCCAAGGACCATTTGTAACATTTTCTCACTCATTTTAGATATCTTAGATGATACGTCTGACGAGTATGCTCCTTCGATATATAAAGGAGAAAGCAACGGGTCTTTAGCACTTCACAAAGACCATTGAATTGACCAGAAACATGATAAACTCTTGTAACCAAAGTTCAAGTTCATTAATGAATAACTAGGGAGGGAAAAGCAATTGGCCCTTTGCAATCCCACATCGAACACGAGGGTATCACCAAAATTGACTGTGTCAATTATTTTTATAGATGGATTTGAAAAAGTAGTTCGTATGATTATTTTCACACGCTAACTCAAGTCTTGAGTCGCCACAACCTTTCACATCACTTTTCGTTTGAAAGGGACAGGTCATCTTGAAAACTTCACTGCAGGAGAGGCTGAACAGGGTCGTTCATTCGGGGCATTAGTGTCCCCAGTAGCACGGCAAGGAAGACCAATGACATGAGGCACATGAGTTTGGAATTGCGAGGAAAAGTCTTGAGTCGCCACAACCTTTCATATCACTCTTCATTTGAAAGGGACAGGTCATCTTGGAAACTTCACTGTAGGAGAGGCTAACCAGGGTTGTTCATTCGGGACATCAGTGTCCCCAGTAGCCCGGCAAGAAAGACCAATGACACGAGGCACACGGGTCTGGAATTGTGAGGAAAAGTCGTGTTGTTCTCAACTTCTGAGCGATGGAAATTCGGGGATTAATATGTGGTGGAGGATCAACAAAGATAAAAAGACGTCCATGTAATAATGGCGAATGAGAGAGACCGTAAATATGAAGACTGGGGATCTTCAATTAAAAAGCCCATGTCAACCAATAAAACAAAGTCAATCAAGTTGAGAATACTACAGGAGTAGCGAATAGGACCCAACACCATCGCCATTTCTTTGTGGCAAGAAACCATCGTATTGACAACCCATAAATGTAGCCGTCCAACAATATTATTCATGTTTTTAGAGATTTTTGTTAGATAATTAAGTAATTTTAAATTGCCTAAGATATTTAGGATGTCAATCACTTTCCTTTTTTCTAATATGACAAGAAAGCCGTCTTAAGATTCCATTGCAGACTTTGAATTGAAGTCAACCCAAATGAGTCAAGAATCGAGTGCATCCTGATAATTAAGGATTGCATAAATTCAATTCAAAGGAAAAAGAATGTTAAGAAATAAAAAGAATTATCCACCCTATTCTATTTTTATCGAAGAAAATTCTCCATAAGTTGTTAAAGTAACTTTATAGTTCCCTCGCTATCTTTAGGGAGAAAATTTACTAAACGCGTTTCTATTCTATTTTTGTTCCGGGGAACAAAAAAACATAAACAGGTGTTTTCCGGAATGTTATCAATCAGCCCCTTAAAAGACTTGAAAGTCACCAATAACAAAAGGTATTAGGGTTCCTTGGGAAATTCAAGTTCAACTTATTTTTACTCAAGAATTGTGTATAAAGCAACACTATATAAAGTGTATATAGTCATTAACAAGTTCAAGAAATTGCAAGTTCAATTTGAAATTTCGTAGGTTTTGTTCTTAATTCTCTATGATAACCTAAATCGGTATTGGGACAAAAGAATACTTGATGACGGTTGAAATTATGTCAAATCCTAATTTTTTTCTTTTAGCTAGAACTTTTCCACTATAATTGAAGTTGGCTTCATCCATATTATATTTTTCTAAAAGATATAACTAAACGATGTATATTTTACATACAAAGCGCATATATAGTGTTAATTAGAAATCACAATTTCTTACACAAAAAAAAAAAAAATACGATGATGAAAATAATACAATGTCAATACATAAAAGCTAAGATGAGATTATGTCATTAGTGGACATCTTTGTCCACCGAATCAATCTGGCAAAAGAACGCTTTAAGTGCCAAAAGTTGGCATAAATGGACATTTAAATGCCGGGACTTACAAAAGTGACACTTAAGTGCTATTTTTTTTTATGAAAAATAGAACACTTGAGTGCCACATCCGGCGAATCCGCTAGTAATCCTACATTGCAAATTTTTTTTTTTTTATTAATTTTCTCGCTTACATGGCTCGTCGGAAGATTGACTCAACAAAATAGACACAAAAATGACATCGTTTTGGTATAATTTGAATTTTAATATACAAATTAATTAAATTAAATTTAATAATAATAATAATAATAATAATAATAATAATAATAATAATAATAATAATAATAATAATAATAATAATAATTAATATAATTTAAAAAATATATGTGGAGGGATGTTGACACCTAATTTTGGAAAAATAAAATTACATTTTGAACAAATAAAAAGAAAAAAAATGAAAATGGGGAAATTGATTTGATTGAAGTATGCAAGGAAATATGGAATTCTGATGGATGTCCGGATTTTGTTAAATGCAGCAACAATTTTAAAATCAGGTGAACAAATGGCAATGATTTTGATAAAATGGAAGGAATTGATGCAAAATCGAGCCGATTGCGAAATCATACTCCGATTTGCATCCATGATTTAATGCAACAGAAGATGGAGGGGAATTCGAAAAATTTTCCATAGAAAGCGGCCGATTGGAACCACTATAAAAAGGAGTTGACCTGCACAGTATTCAGAGGGGAATTCGAAAAATTTGAGAAGAAAATTCGTGCAAGAAAAAAAAAGCCTTCGTCCGTCTTGGTCCTTGGTCAGAGAAAGCTTTTCTCTTTTCTTTCTCTGACCAAAAAAGGGAAAAGTCAAGAAAAGATAGAGAGAGAACGTGTGAATAGACAAGGGGAAAAAAAAAAGGAATAAGGAAATAATTGGGGGCACTTTCTTTTCATCAATTTATTTTTTGGTCAGAGAAATTGATGAAAAAGATCACTTTCTTTTTCTCTGCAGACCATTCACGTTGACCAGTGAAGTCCAAGCAAACCAATTCCTACGAAGCTCACATCTCTCGTTTTGTGACGCGAGCCTAGCAAGCGTGCAAATAGCGGCCGCCATTCGTATCTTGCAGTCGGCGACACCCCAGCTACTGTCCAGAACTGTTCCTCAGTTGAAGCAATCACCCTTCGCAAGCCATCCCTCGACAAATTCGGATTTGGAAGTTTATTCGGCAATTAGGTAAAAAATCTCATCTTAATTTGATTTAAACATCATATTGCTTAGATTGATGAGATTGATATCTAATTTAAACCTTTTGAGTAAGAGCTATAATATTCATTAGGATATATTTCCCAATTCGCAACCGCGCCGTGATTTTTTATTTCATCTATAAGGCTTTAGATGAAATAATTAATCAAGTGGGAATAAAATTGATATCTTGATCTTTAAGGCTTAAGATCAATTTATCGATTTTACTAGCGAAATATTATCCTTTGATCTGAACGATGTGTGATATTCTGATGATTTTGAATGAGTTGTCTTGTCTTAATTGTTTTGTTTATCTTGAGATATGTTTGAGTTAGAATATTGCATGTTTTAGGGTTTACATGTTTAGAATAGGAATTTTATTCCAAATTAAAAAAAAAATTCAAAAAATCAATTTAGGTTGCTAGATTTTAAATCAAGTTGCATGTTTAATCATTTGGCAATTATAAATTTCGAAAATTAATAAAAATAAATAAAAAATCATCATACACTTGTCATGTAGAATTAGGGCATATTTTGCATGTCATTGCATATTAAGGTTAAATTGCACTTAGTTTAATTTAGATAATTTTTTTAATTTATTATAAGTTTAGGCATTTTTAGATATATTGTGTTTTAGGATTATTTAGGTTAAGATAATATTTTAGTTTAAATTAGGATATGGCTCAACCTAATTCCTAATATAAATTAAATAGGATCTTAATCTAGTTAGGTAATTTTCACATTTGGGCAAATTTCGAATTTCATGAAAAATACAAAAAAAATGTCATATGCACATCATTAGAATTAGATTCATTGAGATGCATGTCATTTAGTATTTTTGCTAGGTCCATTTAATTAGAAATTGCATGACATTAGAATTAAGTCATTTAGTTAATATTGCATTGCATATTGCATGATTTTCATTAATTAAGTGAAAACAAAAAGAGAAATTGCGTGTTAATTAGAAACCATATCTAGGGTTGTTGATGTGGATTTTGAATTAACATTGCAGATGCTTTTGTTGCTACGAGGTAAGTCCTGCATTTTCTATTTGCTTTCTTGGGTATTAAATTGATGGATTGCGCACCCGCATGATCGCCTCGCATGTTAGAGAATTAAATTTAAAATCAATTCAAGCTACCTGCCAAACATTTTTTTCAAAATAAAAGAGAAAGGTACCGAAAGGGCGTTAGAGAAATCTAGCGTAACCAAGTCCCCGAACTCATAAATCTTTGGTTCGTAGGAGTAAAGTAAAAACTCCCGTTACTTTACTTGGGTTTCTAATCAACCCGCCAAAAATAGATTAGTGGCGACTCCTGATTAAAAAATCAATTGCATGTTAAGAACTTGAACTTAAGTCGCGAATTGGTATGGGCTTGGGAGAGTCCGAATTAAGTCTAGGCTTAACAATCCATTAGCCAAACCCTAGGTGGTCCACACCTCGAAAAATTGGTCGCGACAAGGGAGGTGGCTAAGGGTTGAGCTTTCGCCGCCGCTGTCGGAAGGGCCGGCGAAGAAGGGGAAAGGGTCGCAGCCCTCGCCTAGATTCGGCGACCCTCGCCGTTAGTCAACCGGGTCGACCCTCCCGACTCCATTGATGGCCCTTCCCGATGACGATAGGGAGGCAGTGGCAGTGAGGGCTTAGCCCTCAACACCTCCCTCCCTTTCTTTAATTTTTTTTAAAATTAAAATCCCGGTTCAAGTAACATAGGAACAAGGGGCAAAAATCTAAAACAGAGATTCGATTTACACAATGGATGGGACAAGTTAAGAAGCATCGTCACCAGTAGTCATTGCATGAGCATGTTCTGTCCCTAAAGTGATGGAACAATTTTGCATCCCTTATGACTATAGATCTCTGGTTGCCAAGGAGATATACTTGATCACAAAATGACAATCTCTGCAAATGTGGAGATTCTCAAACACCCCGACAGATTTTGGACTGGGGGTGCCTATAAGGCCAAAAACAATAGCAATTTTTCACTGTGCTGGAGCAAATTTTGTTCCTTTTGTCCCTCCCCCACATCATAAAGAACAAACTCGGTATTCAGAACAATACCAGTGTCTTCATTCAGCTAGCCAATCAGTCCAGTTTGTCATAGATCTCCCGTGCCTTTGGGTGTAAATTGTCTCCCACATAGAACTTGTGAACTAAAATTTTCATTTGAATCCAGCTACAACCGACGTGTAAGATATTTCAGTTTCTTCTTATTTCTGATTGCTGCTGCATCTTCCCATAGACTAGCTGAGGCATCACATAAGTGATAGCAAAACATAAGAAGCAGGGTCATCCGGTTCCTGCTAAAAAAATCATTGCTGCAGCTTGTTTTGCAAGTTTAACATTGCTGTGAACTCGACAAGCTCCAAGAATTGTACACCAGACAAGTGTATCAGCCTGTAAAGCATAGAATTTATAAACTGAAGAGCATCGACAAGGGATCCTGACCGCCCAACATGTCCCCCATGCATGCATATGTTTAATTCTAGGCAAGATTCCATGTTCCCTGTACACTGACCGAAAGTGTTTCCATCCATCAGAAATCAAACTCATATGGCTACAAGAGGCTACAAGAGGATAAAATGGCAACATAGGTGATCTCATCTAGCCTCAGACTGGCCTCAAGCCTTTTACAGAATGTGTCTAGAGCTCTCGCTGGAAATCCATGTTTTGTGAAACCAGCGATCATTGAAGTCCAAGCTATAATACTTTTCTCTCTACTGTCACAGAAAACTCGAAAAGCAGCTTCTATGTTTCCACACCTTGAATACTTAGTGTCAAAGCATTGGAAATGAATTGATTTGAGTCCAGCCCTGATTTTACCATCCTCACATGGATTTGCTCTCCCTCACCAATAGTGCCGATACAAGCAGTTCCACTTAAAAGGTTGGCAAATGTAAAAGCATTTGTTCCTATTCCTCTCTCAATCTCATGTAGAAGTTCAAAGGCTTCATCAGACTCCAAACTTTTGGCATGGGCATCCACAAGGTCATTATAAGAAATCAAATTCTTTTCAGATGGTGCATCAAAAGCACTCTGAGCTGCTTCGATGTGGCCTGACCAAGAATACATGCTAATAAGAGAATTAACCATGCAAGTATCACCAGCAAAGCCCAGTTTTATAGCTAACGTGTACATTTGTATCCCCATATCGACATCACAAGCACTTCCACATACATTGAGAACACTAGCAAATGTGTTGGCCTCACTGGACCCTTGATCATTTCTGAAAAGAGTTTGATACTCCTCATTCTCCTCAGTTTGCGAGTATCCAGTGATTATCAAAGTTCAAGCAACTGCACTCCTCTCAGGAATTTTCTTGAACACCTTACGAGCTGAAACAAAATCAGCACTACCCTTTGCAAATGTGTCCATTAAAATGCACACCCAACACACACGTCAGAATCAACGCAGCCACTTTTAATTATAAACCCGAAAAATGTATCACCTATTGATGCATTTTCGGGAACCGAACAAGCCTGAATAACCGCCCAGAATAAATAATCGATAGGGGAAAGACCATCTTCAAGCATATGAAGGAAAGTTTCGACCGCTTCAAACTTCCCATGTGATTATTGGCAAGAAACCAAGTCCCTTTTACTACCCGTGTCCAGAAATAACAAATATCCTCTCCGCCTGGGCCCAGCCATTGGGCTTTGGGTTGAGACTGATGAGCGAGTTGAGAATCGACGGGTCGGGCTCGAGCTGGGACCGAGCCACAGCGCGCGATGGAGACACCTCTCGAGCGCGAACGCTCGGAAGAGAATGCAAGAGAAGGTGAGGAGGCCGGGATGGGGCCCATCATGGGACATGGGGTCGAGGTGGGAGAACGCTCCAGGGAGGTCGCCGCCGTGGTGGTGGGGTGATCAGGTGGCTGTCGAGGGGCGAGCGGGGAGAGGTTTCGGCGGGAAGGAGAGAACTTTGAAATCGGACAGTGGAGAGAAGACACGGAGACTCATTGCCCCAGATCAAGAGCACGACGCTCAGGTTACAAGAAACGTAAATAGATAGCCATGACCATGAGACAATTCTTCTGCAAAAAAACAGGAATTAACGAACGCTAAAATCATCTTAAGGTTCACGAATTACATGGTCAATCCGCTTATTTTGTGTTTCATTTGTCCAGGGAGTAAAAGAAGATCAATCAATGCGCGGTTTCTTCATCGTTACGTGATGGGGATGTTTCATCGTTCTTCTTTTATTTGTTGATCCTACAAAGTTAGTTTGTCAATAGTTAGGAGGAATGGCTTTGATCCCGTCAAAAGCATTGGTACCGAATATTCTTGATTTGCTCAAAGGGCCATCAAGCTACTAAGGGGAAAGAAGTGTTGGGAATAACGGATCCCCGAAAACCGGATTCGACACTAAATCGAACTCCTAAATCAATGCGGAAGACGAAGCCCGGGAATAACACGTATCACCGATCGTAAAGCACACCACGGATTCGAGCGTACCTTGTTAGCCACAGATTAAACACCAATGCCGAAGATCGAGGAAGAAATTCTGATCCGATGATGTCAATTTTGCCTTGGAAGGAAGACGGTATCGCCGTAAGCGTTTTTCTTCTTTTTGGAGGGAGAGTGGGAGAGAACGTACGTTGGAATTGTGCCAAAAGGTGTCTTCTCTCTCTCTCTCCTCCCTTTTATACCTTCCCCCATCCACGGGCCCTATTCCCATGGGCCGGGCCATTTTGGGCCCAACTTGGACGGACGGGCCTTAAGCCCACCTCATAAATCCATCATCTCCCACTCGCACATGGTGGTCCAAAACCAATATGGGCGGACAGGCCCTACTCAACCCCATCAGAGAAAAATCCATCATAGACTCTCAATTAACATGGTGGGCCGAACAGAATCCTCTTTTCCTCTCTTCAACGTTCATAGCGGTGAATAATCCGTGCGACCAGATACTTTGAGAGCTCGTTGCTATATATCTGTTAGGAATATATAGCAGCTCATAATGGGCATCACATCTTGAGTAGATTTAGTATGCAGTACCCTAGATCGATCGATCACATTTATATCTCTCTTGATCTCTTTCAAACAATGATATATATATATATATATATATATATATATATATATATATATATTGTATTCACAATTATGATTATCACAAAGACAGTCATAATTGGTTAACCGGTGAATACAAAACTACAATGTGATTCTCCAAAATCGATCTTCCTCTTTCCTTCAAACTCTCAATTTCAGTTCAGCTTGCTTTTCTAGAAATGTCCCATTAGATCGAATCACTCATGACCATTGGCAACATCCTAAAATAGCAAACACTAAATAGAAATCTTGAGAATAAGTAAGAGTCATGAGGGGATTAAGAAATTGAGGAACTCTCTTCCTCAAGAGTCTCACACGACATAAAAGTTGAGATCAAACTTTTGCCACTCTTATTGGTCGTCTCATGCATACGTAGTATGAAATACGTATTACGGTATTAACTCCTTTCCCATGGAGCGTATGTCTATACCTTTCAATACCGTACAGATGATAGTTCGGACATACCCAATGTCTAACTTGAGTTCACGTATCTACTCATTCACAAAATTCATCAGAACTCACATCGGCATTTTAAACGGATAAAGTAAAATATGTGGGGTATTTTACTTTCGGACATAGTAAGTATTATGTCCTCATCTTAACACTCAGTTAAGGCGACATACGTGTTTTAAGCTTGAGCTCTCGATTATCACCTCGATAATAAGCTTATAAACAGTCTCATCTCTATTTATCACACAGTAAATAGAGGTGATTACCCGTGTGAGTAGGCTAATCTTATATCTGTCCGACATACTTCTCAACTTAAAGTAATGCACTAAGCATTAAGATGCATAAAGATCAAACAAAGATTCATAGGCATTAATGATGAAAACACAAATTCATCAAATGTGAACACTTAGGGAAAATACAATATTCAGTACATCAGTCTCTACGCAATTCTAGAGATTTCATATGGCCACAAAACACATCTCTAGGTATTGGCTTTGTCATAGGATCTGCTACAATTCTATGCGTAGTATGTACTCTAAGTTCACATCTTTTCGTGCAACCATATCCTTGACAAGATTATACTTGGTATCTATATGTTTGGTCTTGTCATGATATTTTGGATATTTGGTATACGCTTTTGCTGCTTGGCTATCACAGTTAACCAACAATTAATCTGCATCACTTCCAATAACACCTAAATGATCCAAAAATCTCTTAAGCCAAACACTTTCTTACACTGCTGCTGATAATGCCACGAACTCAACTTCTATCGTGGACAAGGCTATACACTTTTGTTTCTTACTGCTCCAACATATGGTGCCATTATTCGGTAAGAAAACAAACCCAGAGGTAGATTTTCTTTCATCTAAATCTCCTCCCCAATCAATATCACAATAGCCTTTGAGTTGCAGATCCTTTCCTTAATAACTCAACGTATAATCAGCAGTCCCCTTTAGATACCTTAGTATTCTCTTAATGGCTTTCCATTGTGCTGGACCTGGATTGGATTGGTATCTACTCACCATTCCAACTGCAAAACATATGCCAGGTCTTGTACACATCATAGAGTACATCAAGCTCCCAACAGCACTAGCATAAGGAACATATTTCGTTTATTCCTTCTCTTGTGGAGTCCTTGGACACAGTTTATGGCTCAATCATTCACCTTTTGCAATAGGAGTGTCTATGGGTTTACAATCCCATATCCTTCAATTCAAAATTGGAAGACAACCAACTTTTGACAGTATTGACAAACTCCATATTGCTTCTGGCAATTAGTATATCATCAACATATAATGATATGATCACAAATTGATCATTGGATATTTTGATATATACACAATGGTCCTCATCTATCATTGTAAAGTCATATGCCATTATGGCATTATGAAAACGTATATACCATTGTCTTGGCGATTTGCTAAGGCAATATATCGACCCCCAAAGTCGACATACCTTTTCTTCTTGGCCTTTCAATATGAAACCAGCAGGTTGTTCCATATATGTTCATTCCTCTAATTCTCCATTGAGGAAAGCAGCCTTTACATCCATTTGATGTAACTCAAGATCCATACTAGTCATTATTTCCAGAATAATGCGAATCAAGGTAAATCTCACTACAGAAGAAAATGTATTTTCATCATCAATTCCTTCCTGTTGATTATACCCCTTCGCCACAAGGCGAGCCTTATGCCTTTCTATTGAGCCATCAGCCTTTCGCTTTATTTTAATAACCCACTTGTTCCCAATAGCTCTGCGTCCCTTTTGGAAGATCAACCAGTTCTCAGACTTGGTTTGACTTCATTGACTCTATCTCCTCTTTCATTGCATAAATCCATTTTTCCTTACTAGGGCATTTCAGAGCCTCATTAATATTTCTTGGCTCATCCTTATCTCGTGGAGCAATTATAAAAGTTTCCCTTTCAATGTCAAAACGTCGACGGGGAATACTTTGGCGACTTGTTCACCATATGAGAGATTGTACACTTAGCACATCATTCCCCATCATGCTCCCACTTGGATTAGGTAATGATGATGTCGTCACATCAGGTGGTTGCAATTGAGAATGAGTTGAATTCAATTCATTACATCTCATATTACTCCCACTTGGACAAACTCCACTGACATCATTATCTTAATCCAAGGTTTCAAATATGGAGTTATTTTCCCTTATTTCGCCCCTCTTAGGAAATTCATCCATTAAGAATGTGACCCGTGATTCAAATTCAGTTATACTCCCACTTTCCTGCTCACCTATGAACACATACCCTTTTGAGTGTTCGGAGTATCTCATTAAAATACTCTTATTTCCTTCGGGACCCAATTTCCCAAACTTGTGAGAGGACTCATGAGTATAGGCAGCACAACCCCATGGCTTAAGAAAACTTAAGTCCGGTTTTCTAACTGTCCATAACTCATATGAAGTGGAAATAACTGATTTAGAAGGCACCCGGTTAAGTATATAGGCAGTAGTTAACAACACATCACTCCAAAAAGTAATAGGTAAGTTAGCATGCGCCATCATGGACCTAACCATTCCAGTAGGGTTCTGTTTCTTCTCTCTGCAACACCATTTTGTTGAGGAGTATATGGAATAGACAACTATCTTTCTATTCCTTTTTCATCACATAATTTTCTGAACTTATTAGATAAATATTCTCAACCTCGATTGGATCTAAATTCCTTTATTTTCTTGTCTAATTGATTTTCTGCCAGGTTCATAAACCTTCTGAAACAACTTATGCTTCAAATTCATGAGAAATCAAATAGACATATCCGACTCGAGTATAATCATCTATAAAAAGTGATGAAAATAAACAGCCCCTTGCCTTCCTCTCACATTCATTGAACCACAGACGTCAAAATGGATTAAATGCAGAGGAAATTCAGCTCTTTTACCTTTTCCAAATGGTTTCCTTGTCATTTTCCCTACTAGGCAATGCTCACATATGGACAAATCGACTTTTCAATATTGCCCAACAAGCCCTCTTTGGCTAGTCTATTCATATGTTGTTGGCCTATATGACCAAGTCTAGCATGCCACCATATTCACATCATTATCATATAAGGTAGAAGACGTGAAACAAGGGAATAACATATTGACATCATCATAGTCAACATTTAGTACAATAAAACCATTTAGTAAGTGACCACAACCATAGTAGTTTGTATCTAAACACAAATCTACACCTTTATTATGGAAGTTCATACCAAAACCAAGCTTAACCAACACTAAGACAGACACTTAAATTTCGACGAATCTCCAGAGCATATAGAACATCAAGATGCGTCCACCATGCATGTTCAATTGGCCGGTGCCAATTCCTTTACATCAGCTCTAGAGTTGTTTCCCATATGGATCTACTCAGTTCCAGTTGGTATCGTTAGAATTCCACAAAGGATCTTCTATCCTTTGCTACATGGTCTGTCGCTCCTGAATCTACAGTCCACATAGGATTTGATTCAGCCAATATTTCAGAACTTGACACATAAGCAAAGTTCTTAAATGTACAAGAGGTGTTGACCTTTTTCGGCTCACTACAGTTGCGAGTATAGTGACCTTTCTTGTCACAATTGTAACACCTCAACCTTGACATTTTCTTCTCTTGAGGACGTTTTCCTCTCTTGTGTTGGTTAACTCTTCATTTCTTGCAACAAGAACTTGATCCTTTGCATTCCCACTTATTGAACGAATCAATATGCTTGCGCTTAGAGCTCAAAGCCCTTTCTGAGCTAGAACCAGCATTGCAAATACCTATTTTCGGCTCACATGCCGTCAAGCGGTCCTCTACCAGCTCAAGATGGCACACAGCATCCTCAAGATCTTCCATAACATGGTCAAGAGCTTCTAGTGCTTCTTGCTTTTTCAGCACATATTGAATCTTCATATTCAATATTTCACAATTGTTGCCGTTCATATCAGCAATTACATTCTTAGTTGCTGAACCATCGATCTGAACACATCAGACATACATGCACGAATAATTAATGCCTATCATTTATGCATCCCAATTTGCATAGACCCATCATATTAATGAATAATTTCAAGTAAGGCTTCAGAATCAAAAGGTCACTATGTTTCCAATCATCCTCCAAAATCCTAACTCAAAATTATTATTAATATAATTGTCTTATGCAAATAAATTCTATGAAGTTACAAAAACTTCTATTACTACCCATAGCTAATTACCCACAGCAACCAGCAATAGCAGAAAGCAAATAAAATCTTAACATCCAATAAAATAACAATGCTTTCACATGATACAACTAACATATCGGTTGCTACATCAACAACAATCGGGTAGTAAACATAACATAATTAATCAAAGAAATAAATAGGGAATGTCCCTTCTAATCTATCAGTCAAAACATCTGAGAAAACTGAAGGCACATTTGCCAACCATGGAAAAACTTTTGGAGAGCATTCATGTCGCCACCAAGGTGCATTTACTCTACGCCATGTGGCGCTCAATCTAAGGGTTGAAGTTTTGGCCAACTCAATCCTATAGTGCTCTCTTACAAAAGCTTCCACCAGCCTCCTATAACCCGGGACCACGTTGACCTCCCATAGCCGATCCAACACTGCTTGCCAATCAGGTGAAAGAGTGTTCATCAAAGCCGGCACCTTCTCAAAATCCGGCATAAGATAACCATTCCAGATGATTTCTTGTATCATCTGATTGACCTTGACCACATGTGATACTAAATCACCATCATGCCACCGATAATTAGCTAATTCTTTCATCAGCCTTTTAAGTCTTGCATTTCTCTCGTCCGTTCTCAGGATTGCAGGTATCCTTGCATAACGCATCATAGTTCCTGCAACAAATGCAGAACTAAAAATGGATCACTTATAATCCATATTAAATATAAGGGAAAAAACATAATTTTCCAAAATTTATGCAACAAATGCAGAATTAAAAATGGATTACTTATAACCCACATAGGCATGACTGAAAAAGAAACAAATTCCTTTTTTTTTTTTTTTTTTGGGTCAACGGTCGGTCAACGGTCAACGGTCAGTCAACGGTCAACGGTCAGTCAACGGTCAACGGGTCAACGGGTCGGGTCAACGGGCGGCGGGTCGGACCGCTCGCGCGAACCAAACGCATGTGCCTCGCGCGTGCGGGATGACATCACGCGACGTCATCCACGTGCCGGGCGCGTGCTCGCGTCCGCAGTCGGGTCGGGTCGCCCGGTCGGGTCGGGTCGCCGGCCGGTGACCGCCGGCGAAATGTCGTCGCGGCCGACATCATCAATGACGTCATCCCGACGGTTACCGACCGTTGGGTGACGTCATGATGACGTCGGCCCAGTGACGTCGGCATGCGTCGGTTCGTTGACCGGCGCGTGCCGTTTGCCGATCGCCGGCGCGCACGTGCTGGTTCATCACCGGTGCGTGTGGCGCAAGCGCTAGCCATTGCCAGCGCTTTGGGCGCGTCGCGCCCACGCGCAACGGCTTCTGGCCGTGCATGTGGGCGCGTGCGGCATCTCCAAGCGGCGTGCGACATGTCGCCGGACTCATCTCGACGTTGCCTTTCTCCCCATATGTTCAGAAAACGATTTTGACTTACGAAAACTCAGAAAAATGGCCGAACAACGCTCGGGTGTCGGGATTTCTCGCCCGATCCGTACGGCCGAAATTTTTTCGCGAAAAATCAATCAAAAAACATCAAATTGATCGGGAAACGTGAACTAGGGCTCACGATACCAATGTTGGGAATAACGGATCCCGAAAATCGGATTTGACACTAAATCGAACCCTAAATCAATGCGGAAGACGAAGCCCGAGAATAACACGTATCACCGATCGTAAAGCACACCATGGATTCAAGCGTACCTTGTTAGCCACGAGTTAAACACCAATGCCGAAGATCGAGGAAGAAATTCTGATCCGATGATGTCAATTTTGCCTTGGAAGGAAGACGGTATCGCCGTAGCGTTTTTCTTCTTTTGGAGGGAGAGTGGGAGAGAACGTACGTTGGAATTGTGCCAAAAGGTGTCTTCTCTCTCTCTCTCTCCTCCCTTTTATACCTTCCCCCATCCACGGGCCCTATTCCCGTGGGCCGGGCCTTTTTGGGCCCAACTTGGACGGACGGGCCTTAAGCCCACCTCATAAATCCATCAAGAAGGAAAAAGGGAAACCGGGAGAGATGGCTGGGGAGGGATTGAAGGCACGCCCCGGGACGGAAAGACTTGCCCAACCATAGGTTCAGGTTGCTAGTCATTGCCACGAGCAGGTGAGGGTTGGTCAATCCTAGCAGAGCGATTAAAAGGGCCCAATCAACCTTCGCAGCGGTGGTGATGATGGCCAAGTGATGAGGTCTTACGTTTTTGCGCATGTTGCTTCTCCGATCTACCAAATCATTTTCAAGCCTATCCAATTGGTTGTATGCCATTGGCAGCTTTTGCAAGGAGGGTTGGGTTTTGGCATCATTGGTGGCACTCTTAGGCTCGCGTTCCAATTCCACTAGGCTCCCCTCTGATATAGAACGAGATTCATACATTCTCAAGCCAGTACATGATCCCTCAGCATAGAAGCGGCTTCGGGAGGCATTTGTAGCTTACCGGTTTCTCCTTCAAGCATTTCTAGTTCGTCGAAGGCTGGTCGCTGGTGCCTTTTGTTATCATCTATTTTCGACCTCCCGATTTTCATCAACAGATCCTTCCTTTGACCTGCTATTTCCATTAGAGTACACTGAAGCTGGAAACATCAACTTTATGAGAGACACTACAAATTTTCTTGTAGTATAACTTGGCATCATTTGTCTAGTTTCCTCATGGGACAATCAAAGGCACGATGCCATGATCCGTTGCATAAAGATTGTCGAGACAAATATTAGAGATATTTCGAGTGAAATTCTAGTTGAGAAGAATAATATGAGAATCAAAATCAAGGTACTGAATTTGCACATTACATCCTTGATATGATTATTCTATTCATCTTGCCACTTCAAGATCGCTTAGGGCACGTTTGTTTGTATTTCTGTTCAAAAAGTGTTCCATAGAACAGAAATAAAAAAAAAACTATTTATATTCCGGAGAACAATTTTTTACCAGAAAAACGCGTTTGGTAAACTTATTCCGAGAATAAAAAAGAATAGAAACATGTTTGGTAAATTTGTGTTCTTTTTTTTTTTTTAATTTTTTAATTTTTTCTTTATTTTCCTTTTCTCTTTCTTTTTCTTTTTTTCTTCTTTTGGTCGGTCGGCCTCGGCCATGGGCGCGGCCGGCCGACGAGGGCCGAAGGCCTCGCCCGGCCACGATGAGGCTTGCCGGCCCTTGACGAGGCCGAGCATCGCCGTGATTGGGCGAGGCTTGCCTCGCCTAGATTCGGTGAGGCCGAGCTTGCCCAGCCTCACCGGGTCACCGCCAGGCGACGCTAACTTGGCGGTGATCCGGCAATGCCGAGCCTTGCTGGTGGCTGGGCGAGTTCGGCCTCGGCGGATCTAGGCGAGCTCGAGCTCGCCTAGCCAAGGCGAGGCCAAACCTCGCTAGGGGCCGGCGACACTGGGCAAGGTCAGCGACCTCGACGGCATCGCCGGCCCTCCGGCCGTCGAGGGCCGGCGACCGGCCAAAGAAAAAAAGAAGAAGAAAGAAGAAGAAAAAAAGAGAAGAAAAGAAATGAGAGAAAATTTGTTCTTAAAAATTGTTCCAAAACAAGAAACAAGTTTTTTTTGTTTCTTGTTTTTGTTTCAATTTTGTTCCCGAGAACAAAATAATAGATTTGGAACAAAAATGCAAATAAACGCATTTCTGTTCTTTTTTGTTCTCGAACAAAAAAACAGAAAATTTGTTCATGAACAAAAATTAAAAACGCAACGATGCACGCCCTAAGTGTCGACTATGGAGGAGAAAAATTTGAAGTTGTTCAAAAGACAACATCATCTAGGACACCTGCGGAAGGGATGAAGAATGTGAAAAAGAATTGAAGGAAAAGAAGTATGGAAAAACAAAACTCATGAGGAAATAGAAAAGTAGGAAGCTACTTTGTACAAGTTTTGTCCAGAAGAATATGAGTAGTGGTATGCATGCATTTACAAATAAATAAAAAAATAACCTTCATTTACATAGATGATAAACAATATAAGAAACACCATTTGCTTTGTTAGTAATCAACATATAAAGAGAAACAGTGATTTTCATTATGAATAAATAATTTCATTCCTTATGTCGTGAGCCTCCAGCAAAGTCTCAGTAATTTGGCGTGACGATTCAGTGGCAGTGTCCGTGAGGCAACCGGCACGTCACACCTCAGCACTAACGATGGTTCAGCAATAGCAGCGATCGTGCATGATGAGGATTGAATGAAGGCGGTGAGAAGGGGATGATTACATCCTTCCAGGGGGTAAGCAAACACCAGCAGAAGCATGAATGCCACCGTAGCTCTTGTCTAATGTGGAATAGACAAACCGAATCCATCTTCTCTTGAACTGTACAATTAGAGAACCAAACTACTTAAACCCTTCAGGGACATCACTGCATAACATGATTGCTCTCTTGTAAAGCAACGACTTACCAACTCGGCAAACCTCTAGCTCAATGGCAACTCGCCAGACAAATTCTGCTTGCTCAAAACAAGGGCAGTTAGCTCAATAAAAGATCACTCAAACCAACTGGAATTGGCTCTCAGAATCTATGTCCACTGACGTCCAGTATAATCAAGATGCTCATTTCCGTTATTTGCTCTGGCAAACTACCAACGAAGCTATTGCTTCCTTTTTCAAAGCTTCAAGTCCCCATGAGAGATTACTGATACTTACAGGAACTGAACTTGAGAGCAGATCGTCTCCAAGAGACGAAAAAACTCTCAAACCTCTGAATTCACCTAAGAATTAAGAAACCTTCCCGGTAAGTCCATTCCCTTCGAGATAAAGCATTTGCAATGCACTGCAGCTTCGGATCTCAGCAGAAATGGGCTCCACCAAAGGAGTTATGCCTCATACTCATACTCAGGTCCTTCAGTCTGTGTGTGTTCCGAGCAAAGCTATTCCTCTGAGGCATATCATCAAACAGCGTCCGTGCATTATCCATTTGGACATACCTCATAACAGAGAGAAAAAAACAATGTATTCCGCTGAAGAAGGCATATAGATTCCTATTACACGTGGTACTTAAACGTATCCTGATTCGATCCGTAGTGCGATGAAGCCTTTGAAGCCGCACACGATGACGATTCCGCAATCAAACATGTCAGGACGAGTAGTTTCGACTTCGTTGATGAAAGATCCTTTTGGTTTAGGTTGTGTGCGATGAGCGTGAGCTGTGGATCATAAATTCCTAGTATTGAGCTCGAGAGCTTCGTCTATGGAGGTTGAGCTTGCTGAGAAGAAGGTGAGTCCATCAAAAAGGAAACTTTCAGCCCTGTAACTGAAATCCAGCGTGAGAGAGAGCTTGAGTTGGAGAAAAGGTGGCACTGGATTGTCGTCGTGTGTGGGCTATTCACCAATTAGAGATGATGGGCTGGATTGCCTTAAGCCCAAATGGAATGAATGTGGCCGGACTCCATTGATGGATCTTCCATTGATCTCTTTTTATTTTTTTATTCCCTATTCTATTTTTATTTTATTAAGCTTTTTTTTTTTTAAAGAAAAAGTGCATATTTGATGGGTTTGTTAAAATTCAGGTCTCAACACCTACTATCGATACATGAAATGGAACACTATATTTCAAGGAAGTTGTCAAAAGAGTGTCTCTTGAATTATTAGTCAAGTGACTAATTAAGGAACTAATTCACGAAAATTAGAAGATCTAACGAAAATTAGAAAATTTAAACTCTATGCAAACAAAAAAGTAGTCATGTGGTTACTCACACAACACTCGCTTTAATTTCTTTTCTTTTTACATTGGGAGTTCTAGCCCTTCCATGGAAAGGAGATACAATCTAGGCAACGTATATCCATAACTGATGATGAATCCGTTTGGGGTTGATTTCAACTGTCCTTTGTTTTTTTTTCTGGAAATCTTGCAACTCCTACTATTTGGTTTTCATAGGTAATGCGAAGCTCTAAAACCTTTCAAACACACATATAGTGACGTGTATTAACGCGTACAACTTGTCATTATTTCATGGATTTAAAATATTTCTGTCATTTTTTAGTTTTGAAGAGAAAGTAGTTAGTGAAAGTGTGTGCAGAATCATGCAAAATTGCTGTTACATATCATTGCCAACAGATGCTAACCGCCCCTATGGTACTGGGATCTGCAAACCTGACCTCCGAAGATCCTACTGAAATCATTGGAGGCATAGCATCTAAAGTATATGAATCAAAGTAGCAAAAGAAAGTTGTCTTCCATGAGGTCCTATCATACAGATGAGTCAACTCAGATGTCGTACCCCAAATAATGGAGTCAAAATCCTTACGGTTGGGTCATGTGTGTTAAATCTGAAGAGCGATTCCCTAATTGAATCTTCAAATTGGGATGTGGAAGAAATTAGCAGAGAACGCTGGACAAAGTCGATAGAGTTTTCAGTTCCATCTCGGTTTCACCATAGTCACAAGCCGGCACATGATTGCTTGGGTATAGAAATGGCTTGGGAGACGTTCTTAGCTTAACGGAAGGACTCACGCACAATAAAGTTGCAAGTTTTAAGACTTAGATGAACAAAATGGAAGTTTTAAGAGTCAAATACATTATGTTGACCAAATGAAAGTTTCAATAGTTTAAGTTAGCGCTAATGTAACTTTCAAGACCATATGATGGCCCCATCGGTATTTTCTCAGGAATTTGATCGATTTTTTTATCAAAGCAAATGAATTGCAAAGAAAATAAATTTTTGTTGCAACGGGTGAATAAAGAGTTTGAATTTTGGCGAGACAAATGCTTAGCGACCTCTAAATGATTAATACCAAGTCAACGAGGACATTGGACCACTGGCAAGTCTATGTAAGATGGCATGTTTCACAGCGCTCTGAGGTGAATATTCTACATAAAACAAGTGATTTGGTTTATAGATGATTAACTGGATTAGCTGAAATTCACATTGGATGAACATATAGAATATGCTTCCCAAGCACGGTTATGAACCCAAACATACATCCCATTTAGGAGATTGTATGGACTACACATGGCAAAACTATATATGAAGTTAAATAACACTCCGACCAAAAAAAAAAAAAGTACAACTAAACTAGCTCACCTCCCTCCCAACATAATACCATATTGTGGGGAACAAAGCTTTTCCAATCAAATTGTGCATGGTTCTAAACATCATTGCTACCTCCAAATGGAAAACTAGCAGAAATTATGGAAGCGCCTGCTGAAGTTGAAAATGTTTCTAATTCCATCTCTGCTTTGTCATCGTCAATCGGCTCATCTGTTGGGTAAAAAAGTGGTTTTGGAGGCATTTGAATATTACCAATATCTCCTTCAAGCATTTCTAAGACTTTGTTCATTGGAGGCCGATGGTCAGGGTAAAATTGTATACACCAAAGTGCAACTATTATCATCTTTTTTATAACTGCCCTTTCCTCTTCTACAACTTCTTCCATTTCAACACTTTCTTTTTCATTGACTTGGTCATACACCCACAGTGGAAAATAAATTTGGCTTGAGTGCTCCGCATTTGCATTTATATTTTTCCTTCTACCTGCCATTTCCATGAGCAACATCTCGAAGCTATAGACATCCGCTTTATAAGATACACCGCCGATATTTTTGTAGAACAACTCAGGTGCCATATATCCCAAGGTTCCTCTTGCAATAGTCATCGAGACTATGCGATGATCCGTCGGATAAAGTTTCGCAAGTCCAAAATCAGAAACTTTCAGGGTGAAATTCTTGTCTAAAAGAATGTTGTGAGGCTTGATATCGAAGTGTAGTATTTGCATGTCACACCCCCGATGTAAGTATCCAATCCCCCTCGCCACCCCAAGAGCGATCTCATATATTTTCATGTAGTCAAGAAACTTATCAGCTTCCTCCGCAAAAATGTGCTTATCCAAAGACCCATTTGTCATGAGATCATACACGAGAGCTTGTTTCGAGCCTTCAAAGCAAAAACCGATGAGTTGCACTACATTAACATGGTGAATTCTTCCAATGGTAGCCACTTCATTGATAAAATCTTGGCCACGGGCCTTGGACTGCTTCAAAATCTTGATGGCCACTTCATTGCCGCTTCTAAGCATTCCTTTGTACACGGAACCATACCCCCCTTCACCTAGTTTGTGCTTAAAGTTTTTGTTGATCTTCTTAATATTAGAGTAAGAGTACCTTATGGGCAAAAAGTTATTCTGAGCTTGCAAAAATTCTTCAATATTCTTGTCCATTGCCAGGTGCCTTCTTCTATACTTGTAGATCAGAAATATTGTGACAAATGGCATCCCAATTAGGAATTTCGCTACACAAAAAGGCACTGAAGAGATTTTTATTGGGTTAGAATATGTTATTTGTATAATTATTGAAAGAACGAATCATTGCGGCTTACCTAGTAGTGCTATAAAATCTCCAATAGTCCAAATTACAATATTTTTCAGCAGACCTGTGGAAGGAATGAATGGTGTGAGAAGGAATTAAAGGAAAAGAATTTTGGAAAACAAAATTCATAAGGAAATAGAGTAGTAGCCCATCACTTTGTATAAGTTGACTTTTGTCCAAAAGAATATGAGTAGTGGCACGCGTGAATTGACAAATAAATGAAAATAACGAGCTTCATACATAGTTGGTAGGCAATACAAAGAACTCATTTCACTTTGTTAGATGTTAACAAATCTAGAGAAACAGTGATTTCCATATTTAATTAATAATTTTGTTCCTCCTAGTGATACATGACTACAACTTTTTTAAGGAATGTTAAGGAGCGTCTCCCGGATTATTAGTTAAGTGACTAATTAAAGAACCAATTAAGAAATTAAGAAAATGTATATTCTATGCCAACAAAAGCTAGTCATGTGGTTGCTCGCACAAGCATCTTCTTTCTTTTTTACAGTGGGAGTTCTAGCCCTTCAGTGGAAAGGAATTATAATCTAGACACTTGTATATGTGCAGCTGATCTGAGTCTGTTTGGGGGTGGCTTCTACCGTCACTTTTTCATTTTTTTTTTCCGCGAATCTTGCAACTACTTCAACTTATAATTTATAAGTAATGCGATCCTCCCAAAAACTTTCAAACACAAATAGTTGACGTACACTAACTTGTATATTTGTCATAAGTTTCTTGGATATTGGCTGTTTCTTTCATTTTCCAGTTTTGAAGAGAAAGTGGGAAGTGAAACATTGTACAGAATCATGCAAAATTATGGTAAAATTCATTGCTGACCAAATACTTACCGCCCTCGTAGTACCTGGATCCGCAAACTTGACTGCTGTAGAAGAAGCTATTCGTATCCAATGTACCAGAATAAAATAAGTTATGAAAGTTGTCTTCTCCCTGGATGGACTGTCTGAAGAAAAGGAGAGAGTAGATCCATCAGCCATGATTTTATGGATTAGCTCGAACTTGTCGGAGCTACTATCGATCTGCTCATAAACCATAAAATCATCTAACTTCATCCAGCCGCTAATGGTGCAAAAGTCCCTAACATCTGATGCAGCTGGATTGAACAAAGCATACAAGTTCCAATTCGATGATGTGTTGGAAGAGTGCAAACCCTTAATGCATAGACTCGTGGCAATGTAGATGGCAGAGTTAACTACCTTTGAACAGTTCACAATGACCAGTGAACTATCATAATAGGAGGACATGAAGGGTGTATCGAAACTGTTCCTGAAGCCATACAACACCCATGAATAATGAGCAAGAGATGAGCAGTTATCCTTTTCCAACCCGTCATAAACTAATCTAATATGATTGTTGGAATAATTGATAGACTGCACATAGAATCGATTATCATGGAAGTATAGAACGGTACGATTATCTTCACAAACCATCTCATATTTTGGATCACCACATCCGTTCGGATCACTCTTCAGTCGAAACGGTTGAGTTATATTGTGAACATCACCACAGGATGAAGCAACACATTGCGGATTATTTGGCTCGGCATTGCTAATCATGGCTCGCAATCGAACAAGAATGAGCAGCAACACTAGGCAGATATTCATGGAGCTGAGACCATGAAACATGTCTCTGATCGGTTTTGGGCAAAGAGGAATTGGTAAAGAGTGGCTTGGTCTGCGTGGAGGAGAGGCGCAATTTGTAAAGATTCAGAAGAGATTGGGTGATCCTAATCTGATTGGAGGCTTGGAGTTGTCTGGTCTACAGAGAAGCCCCAGTCAATTAACGGAACAAATGCAAGCAAGTCAAGAAAATAAAGGAGGTGGACTCAAGCTGAAGCTCCATTGTTAGAGGAGTCGAGTCCAACTTTTTCACATCTCTCTTCCCATCACTTCCGTCCGATACTCTCGCCATCTTTCTTATATTTTTCCACTTTGTTATTTTTCCTTCTTCCTTCCTCTCCACCTTTGATTTTTTCTGTTCCATCGTCCGCGCTTAACCACTCGATATTTATTCCATATTTGCTAATTAAGTCACAAACGTTAGACATCATTCAATTTGTTAGACAGTCCATCCTTCATAGAATGAATAATCACTATTAAAAAAAATTATCTCATATGATAATGAGATATTACAAAACGTCATCGTTGACCCAACCATAAACAACTACATATTTTGTCAAGCAAATCTGAAAAAATCCTTATCTAAAGTTAAAATGTATAGATTTGCAATAGTTTATGTATGTATTGTTACATAAAATACCCTCTCCTATCCTCCACCTAAAAGCAAAGTCGTATATATCCACCCTATAATGGTACTCTTGCTATGCACGTGGCTAGAATAACTATAGTTACTTAAGTACAAATTTTAGCTAGCACAACTATAAGGCAAATTATCAAAAAAATCTTAAATTTATTGCAATTATACTAATTCAATCCATCCAGCCAATTTTGACTAGCTAGCGCTAACAAAAACAAACCCAGTAGCCTTTCATGAGGATTGGAAATTAGTCTATGACAATGGGGCAATCACTTCAAACTAGTGTCATCTCTCTTTTCACCTCCACTTCTATTTTACTCTGGTGGATTGATGCAGCGAACCAATTTTGTTTCAAAAGCTGTATAATTATGGAAGAAGAATTTGGTTTGGCTGTTAAAACAAGACTTGATTAGCGGTATGAGGTTGATTGAGTCACTAAGTAAGGAGACTTGTTGTCATGTGGCCTCTTTATTTTGTTGAACTTTGCGCAAAAGAGGGTGCAGAAGTAAGAAAACGCGAAGAGTTCACAGACTTGCTTTTTGAAGCCCACAAGAAACATCCTTTCTCGCGTTTAAATTTAATTATTTACAAGATCTTTGTTGTAAACGTAGCTGTTACTTTTAAGCTAATAAAAAGGGCATGACATTGATAAAATCACACTAGCGCCTACTTCGTGATATTTGTTAAGAATGCTGAAAATGGCGACTATACTTTAACAAAATATATTAAGTTGAAAGATATTACTAATCAATACATTCCGAGAAACTTCTTAAAATTATATACTAGCTATTCACCTAGACGATAGTTATAGGTTATATTACCCTTTTGAGTCTTGAGCATCTCTATGATGCTTTGAGGCATGGTACTCAAGTGGTAAATCCATTTCAAATGTGATAAGGCTGTTATTGTTGTTGGCCTTGTATTGATTTGCCAACAATAAAAAGATCGATTTTTGGGTGTTTATCACTAGAAGTATTGTGCCCAGGAAACGATAGACAACCCGTTGAAGCTTGGCCATTCAACCCAAATACCGGGAACATAACCGATATGGTTTGATGGGCGATACAAGTCAATCCCAAGTTAACCATTTCAACGCTTACAATGAAGCAAGCTCTAACTTGACAAAGCCATATTGGACACCACAGATCCTTAGGTTTAAGAACTTGAAAAGAATATTACAGATTGGGAAGCAGAGACGTTTGGAATTAGGGGAGCTTCCCACTTTTGTTCTAACTTTTGACTCTTTGAGTTTATTGAGCCCCTTAATCAACAAAAGCTGGTCGACCCCCATTTACTTTGTTAATGATCTCTCCCCTTCTCCTTTTTGTTTTTGTGTTATTTTGCTCTCTTTCATCCATTAGATTTTGCTTTGGCACCAAATAAAGGGTCTCCTATGATTGCAACAAGGGAAGAAAGACAACGAACTTTTTAGTTGGATTGGATTTTTGGAAGATGACTTCATGCTAGTGGCGATGAGGACATGAACACCATGTTGATGTGGCTCTTAATCTTTAGCCAAGTGGAGCAGCTAATAATTGCAATGGTGGGGCTCATAAATCTTTAGTCTATGGACAGTGCATAACCAAAAGAACCATTCCCATCCAGCAAGTTTTGAATCTTGAGATTGAAAAAAAATAATACAAAGTCATGCATTACACCACTTGCAAAAGAACAAGATATTCATGGAGCTAAGAGTATCAACCGTGGCTCTGTTTGTCTTTGGTAAAGTTTTGGTTGATGTGTGTGAAGGACAAGAGGAGGCACAACATAAAACGATTGAAAAAGGATAGGATGTATCTCGTTTGATTTGAGACTTTGGAATCGCCTCGACCGATAGAAAAGCCCAAGTCAGTCAACGTAACAAATGCGCGCAAGTCAAGAATTTAAAAAGGTAGACCCAAACTAATGTTCCATTATTAGTGGAGTCACGTCCAACCCTTGGAAATTTTACACCCATTGAAAATTCAAAAGTTTCTTCCAAACTCTCTCCCTGTCGCTTCCTTCTGATACGCAGTCTTTCTTCTTATTTTCTTCTTTGTTTTTTCGTCCTCCCTTCTTCTTATCTTCTTTCTTCGCTCCAAGAGTCACGATCATAGGAAAATTGACGTGTAGTTTCGAGGAACAATATCAACAATGAAAACTAGTTTGCCACAAAGCTACTTTTTCTCCATGTCATGACATAGTACCTCATTTTGATGCAGTACCATGAAACCATGCAGGTATGCATTGGAATAGTTTGTTCTTTTTAATTTTTTTTCCTAGAATGGAATAGTTTGTTCTTATCTCTTCTTCAATGATATTTATTTAAAGAATGTGGAAATTCAATGCAGGATTACCAAGCACGCGATAAAACTTAGAAACGCTATAGAATGAGATCACACTTAAGAATATCAATGTCCAGACCCAAATATGATGAGTTTGCATAACTCATTGATCACTGCAATCTTGTAGCTATAAGATTTCTTACCTTGCCATGGTTAAATTCCTCCATCAAAGCAATATGGCTACTTCATCTTAACCTGTCTTGCAATTCGCCATTCCAAAGTCTAACTTGGGCCAAATCACATGGGAGAAAAAATGAAGTTGCCAATGGCATCTATCATGAGTAAATGCCATGCCTTTGCAGATCTCTTGAGGATAATTATCATCAGTTTTGTTGATGATGAATATGTCCTTTGGGGTGACAATCGGCAATATGCATGGACAAATGTCCGAAACTGAAAATACTTAATGCTCCGATGGTATGTAGTTATCTCCAGTGATTTTACAATCTTCAGTGGTACAATCAAATTGAGAATCAAAGCATGCCGGACCATTTAGTCGGGAGGCACAGCTGTGGCCGTCAATTAAATGAGGTTTGAATGATGTCTAATCAACATTTGATACCGTCAAGTACGTTTAGCTTCCGGATGGGTTGATCATCAAGGTGGTCAATTTGCTTTAACCCTTGGGATCCTAGGGCACGGCCATTCATTCTGGGCGTTACAAGTACATACCCAAGTAGCACGACAAGAAAGACCAGAGATGCAAAGTTCATGGGCGTGGAATTTCATGTCCCTCTCAGCCTGAGAGCAATGGTAATTTGGTGCTTGATATGTGGCGAGGATCGACAGGGATAGGATGCATATGTTATAGTGGTGAAAGATAGAGATCTTGAATACGAAAATTTGGCGTCATCTATTGAAAAGCTCGTGTCAAGTTGAGAATGTTATGGGAGTAGTGAGGAGGACCCAACATCATCACCATCTTTGTCTAGCAAGATCATTATAATTGACAACCCATATATTTACCCATACGACATTATTTCAATTTTTTGGAAAATTTATTTTTAAGATAAGTAATTTAATTCATAATTTTCAAGATACTTATGATATTAGTGGATTAAGTGAAGTAATTGATGATTACGTCCCATGCTCTTTCATTAGTTGGTGGACATATATACTAGCCTTCTCGGAAGCACCACTCTGTACAGGATTCATGTCTAACTTTATTTTGGAGTGCATTTCTTCCCTCAAGTAATGACTCTTAACGGAACGCCCTAAAGAGATCCAAACAAAAAACATGATTTATAACTAGAACTAAAAAAAAAGAAGAAGAAGAAGTCAGCGTGTTTGCTTTTACCTTTCCGTCAAAAGTTAAAGTACTACGCGAATTATTTAAGAAAAACTACCAAATGATTATATGTGATAATATGTGTCACTATTTGTATGCGATACCAATTTTAGATATTTAAGGTTATGGCCAAGCCAAGGAAAACCAAGCTAGATGCTTTCTTCTGCGATACAGGTGGTGAGTAGCTGATGAAAATACCGTTGCCATCTCGTCGTGGAGTTGCTCGTGTAGTGAAAGCACACGATCAGAACATGCCCATGTTGTCATGGGTGATGGTGCTAGATTACTTAGTAACCGATGTGCTTTCATCCATCACAGCCCATGAACAACCACTCATTTTTGATATCTTAGACGATATGTCCAAGGAGCATGCTTCACGACAAATAAAGGAGAAAGCAACAGGTCTGCAGCACTCCACGCAGAACCCTAATTTACCAGAGACGTGATAGCCCTCGGAACTGAAGTTAGAGTTTGTCAGTGAAACGAGGGAGGAAAGAGTAATTATCCTTTTGCAAACCCACATCGAAAATAAGGATATCGCTAGAATTGACAGTGTCATTATTTCTATAGGTGGATTCAATACTGTAGCTTATATGACTATTTTCACATGCTAACTCAAGTCTGGAGTCACCACATTCCCTCAAATCACTCCCTAATTGAAGGGATGGGTCATCTTGCGAACTTCGCTGCAAGAGAGGCGGGATAGGTCATTCCTCCCAGGCACTACGTGTCCCTGGTAGCACGACAAGAAAGACCAATGACACAAGGTACACGTCTGGAATTGCGAGCAAAAGACACGTGTCCCCAGTAGCACGGCAAGAAAGACCAATGACACAAGGTACACGTCTGGAATTGCGAGCAAAAGAAAGACACAAGAAAGACCAATGACACAAGGTACACGTCCCCAGTGCACGGCAATTGCTGAGCAAAAAGACACATGTCCCCAGTAGCACGGCAAGAAAGACCAATGACACAAGGTACACGTCTGGAATTGTAGACACGACAAGAAAGACCAATGACACGAGGTACACAGGTCTTGAACTGCGAGCAAAAGTTGTGTTGTTCTTATCCTGCGACAAATGGAAATTCGGGGCTTAATATGTGGTGGAGGATCAACAAGGACAAAAGACGTCCTTGTAATAGGGGGCGAACGAGAGAGACCTTAAATATGAAGACTTGGGGTCTTCTATTAAAAAGCCCACGTCAACTAATAAAACAAAGTCAATCAAGTCGAGAATGTTGCAGGAGTTGTGAAGAGAACCCAACACTATCACCATTTCTTTCTGGCAAGAACCATCGTCTTGACAACCGATATATCCAGCCGTCCTACAATGTCATTTCATGTTTTTAAAGATTTTTCTTAGATAAGTAAGTTTTTCAAATTCCTGAAGATATTTAGGATGTTAATGAGTTTCTTATTTTCTAATATGACAAGAAAGCCGTCTTAAGATTCCATTACAGCTTTGAATCGAAGTCAATGCAAATAAATTAAGAATTGAATGATCCTAATAATTAAGGATGGCATAAATTCAATTCAAAGGAAAAATAAATGTTAAGAAATCAAAAGAATTATCCATTCTATTCTATTTTTATTGAAGAAAATGTTGTTAAAATAACTTCATGGTTCTCTCAATATCTTTGGAGAGAATCTTATAGCATGATCAACAGTTTGGCATAATTAGAAGACTTGAAAGACACCAATAACAAAAGATACTAAGGTTCATCGGGAAAATTCAAGTTCAATTTTTTTTTACTCAAGAATTGGGAATAAAGTGACACTACATGGAGTGTACATTAGTCATTAATAAATTCAAGAAAAAACAAGTTCAATTTGAAATTTTGTAGATTCCGTTCTTGATTCTTTATAGTAACCTGGAAAAGTATTGGGGCAAGAGAATACTTCATGACGGTTAAAATCATGTCAAATCTTAAGTTTTATTTTATAGCTTGAACTTTTTCACTATAATTAAGGTTCGCTTCATGCATATTATATTTTACTAAATGATATAACTAAGCAATATATATTTAGCGTACGAGGCGCATATAGTGTTAATTAGAAATTATAATTTCTTACACGAAAAATAATACAAAGAAAGAGATAATACAATGTCAATACATATAAGGTGAGTTGCGATTATGCCGTCAGTTTGAATGTTTGCCCACTGAATACAACAGTTGCGATCTACCTTATGCAAACTTACAGGGGTTTTGACAGAAATTCCTGGAGCCAAAAAAAAAAAAAAAGTTGGAGCATCAAACTGAAGATGACATTAATCTCTATAGAGTAGTGAAATATATATATATATTTTTTTTTCAGTATATCTGTACAGTATACGCAATTTTTTTTTTGGCGTCCACCCTCTTGCCTCCTCTTCCATGGTTGATGCCGGGTATATAAACCAGATTGATGAAGTTTTATTAAAGCCCACGGAAATTATACAAGCCCATCAATTATAATCATGTGATCATTTTTAAGAGGAAATTATATTTTTTGGATCTTGTTGCTCGTTAGAAATTTTATGTTAGCTTCAAAACAAAATATGAGTACTTTCAGATATAAACTTCATTGAATCGTTTCATCTAAGATCTTAAAATTTTCCGTTTTGATTGTTTCTCGCATAGACAAATGATGTTTCTACTTTGTAAAACATATACATGTCTGTTTTCTCTGAAAATGAATTCATTAGTCGAAATAGTTGTTTATTATATCGAGAAGTCATTTGCACATAGTAGCACCTTAAAGAGCAAGGTCGCGGGTTATAGTTAGCTTTTCCATTGGCATTATCCGAAGTCACATGATGAGGATCGGAAATTCACAACCACCTCTGTTTTTGTCGTTGCTATCATACTATTGTTTTTTTCATATATTCTTTTGAAGGAGGATGGAAGAGAGTAAAGCTGTATGAAATACAGTAACACAACAAGCTAAAAGCCTCAGGGAGACAATACCAAAAGTAATTAGTGTCGAGCTAAACAAACTCAAGTCCCTCCCAACATAATACTAGAATGTGGGCATATACACAAAGCTTTTCCAATCAAATTGTGCAGGTTCTCCCAACATCATTGCTATCTCTAAAAGGAAAACTAGCTAAATTTCCTGGAGTGCTTGATAAGTTGAGAATATTTCTAGTTCCATTTCGAATTTGTCATTGTTAAACAGCACATCCGTTGGGTAAATAAATGGTTTTGGAGTCATTTGAAGTTTACCAATATCTCCTTCGAGCATTTCTAGGACTTTGCTCATTTGAGGCCGATGGTAAGGATTTAATTGTATGCACCAAAGTGCTACTATTATCATCTTTTTTATGACCTTCCTTCCTCTTCTATAACTTCTTCCATTTCAACACTTGTACCTCCTGTGACTTGGTTGTACACCCACAACAGAAAATAAATTTGGCTTAAGTGTTTTGCATTTGCATTTATATTCTTCCTTCTACCTACCATTTCCATTAGCAACATCCTAAAGATGTAGACATCTGCTTTATAAGATACACCACCATTTTTTTGTAATATAACTCAGGAGGCGCCATATCTCTTAAGGTTCCTCTTGCAATGGTCAATGAAACTATACTATGATCCGAGGGATAAACTTTTCCGGTCCAAAATCAGAAATTTTCGAAGTGAAATGCTTGTCTAAAAGAATATTATAAGGCTTGATATCAAAGTGTAGTATTTGCATGTCACACCCCTGACGTAAGTATTCAATCCCCCTTGTCACCCCAAGAGCGATCTCATATAGTTTCATGTAATCAAGAAACTTATCACCTTCCTTGACAAAAATGTCTTTATCCAACTTACGTTGCATGGGGGAAAGAATGGGGTTGCCAATCGCACATATTATGCATAAATGCCACACCTTTGCAGATCTCTTGAGGATAATAGATCCTCGGTTTTGTTGATGATCAAAATGTCCTGTGAGGTAATCCTGAACTCACAGTAATATTTCATGGAATGTAATTTAAGCAAAGAACAGACTGGGGAGAACAAAATTAACACTCAATTATACGTCGTAGTTTCTATTGGTGAAATAACTCTCCTGATCATAGACGCCTTGCAATCGTGTTGACTTATTGATTCTGACCACCATGTTAGGAAATCTATCTGAATTGCATAACAAAGGTAACGATGTTTTGATGCCTCATGCACACTGACAAGATTATTTTCAATGTCAGATCACTTTTTTCAAGATTTCAGGACTAAGAACAGAAAAATGTGGGAGCAACCAAAGAAATATTGCTATCGACCCAAGGTGGATTCCTTTGTAATTGACAATTACACAAATACAAAGATCAGCCACCAATCTTGTTGCTTTAACCTTAAAATGGAGCATAATCAGTCATTTCATTCAACTGGATATCGACCATTTTCTTCAAACTTCATAATGGCTTTGCAGGTTTAGGGATGAAAATGATAACTTTCTATCTTCACCTAAGGAAGTCAAGCCAGAATTTCACCTAAAAAAGCAAAAGCTTTAAGTTTTGAGAAAACTCAGTGACTAAATAATTTTCATCAATGTTGCCATCAACTTCTGCTGATGAAATTTAGCAACCCTTAATTTTTTATGATTTGTGCGCCAACTTTGCTAGCTTCTTTGCAAATCTCGCAGATGAAACACTAAGCAGCTTGTTGATTGACATTCCTACACCTATAATCTTCTTCTTGACCTCATACCTATGCTTAATTCTACCATCAAGTTCGTAACCAAGAAATGCAGGTAAATCCAATAGCTCATAAAGGTTGCGTCCCATCTCCCCCACCAAATGTTCCACTTTCTCCTCTAGAGAATCAGGATTGTACTGAAGTATTTGAGGATGCTTTTTACTCATGAGAAGCATGTCTTCACAAGAAAACCTGTAACTCAAGAAGAGCTCAATCACCTTCTGCATATTTTCACAAGTTGTCCTAGTCACAGCACCTACTGCAACTGGGAATTCCTTCGTTCTGTACTTGTAAACAATTTTCACCAAAAACCCCAGCTTATAAGCAACGTTCCCCTCAAAAGACAGACCCAAAAACAAAAGGGCTTTTGTCAAGAACTTGAGAATCTCATTGGAGTTGAGTCCACATTCTTTGAGATTCCTCTCCTTGCTCACGCTGACAATGTTAGGAAACACGAATAATCCTGAACACTGCCCCAGTGGCATCCTCATCTCCTTCGCTAAACTCTAGGAGAAACTCAAATCTTGGAATCAATGGCTATCCGTATCAAAGTTAAGAATGGGAATATGCCTCCCAATCAAACCAACCCCACCACAGTAGCTCAAGAAATTAATAGGCCTTTCAATTTCTTCAAAAGGCTTACAAGACGAAGCCTTCGTTAAATTCACATCATTGAGAACAGGAACAATCTTTTCTCTAGGAATCCCACTGTCAATCAGCAAATTTACACCCATCAAACGTTCAAAAGAAGTTTTCTTCACATATAATCTTTCTTTTTGGGCTATCTCCACCTTTCTTCCACTGTTGTCCACGTGATTGTTCGTTCCACATCCCATCAACAAACAAGTCCGCTTACTTCTGATACATAATTCTTCTTATTTTCTACTTTGTTCTTTCCCTCCTCCCTTCTTCTTCAACTTCCTTCTTCACCGCACGAGTCACCATCATTGGAATATTGATGAATAGTTTTGAGGGACAAGATCAAAAATAAAAACTAGCTCACCTCGAAACTTCTTTTCCATGTCGCGACATACCTCATTAGTTTTGATGCAATACCTTGAAACCGCATTTTATAAGTCCAATGATTTGTTCTTTCATATGGAACAATAATTTTGGTTACTTGCTAGATAAGTCCATTGATTTGTCCATTGTTTGTAGTGATTTCTTATTTGTTTTCGACTCTCAAATAGATTAAAATCACGATCCAATCATCTGCCGAAATACAACAATCACAGACTGAAATACAGTTGAGAATTCATATACAATTAGAGTAGAAAAAGGCTAGCATGAGGACTCATTATATGGGCATAAGAGGACTCACCCCCAATCTGAGTGGGACCTGATCTTTGTGGTACTATTTTAATGCTTTGTTTGGGAGAGTGAGGAAAGAGGAAAAAGGAGGTGGGTAAAGAAAAAATTTCACTTAATTTCCAGTTCACTCTCACGGAAAATTTGTAAGATTTAAAATTAGTTTTTCTTCATAGTACATCAGTTTTGACGCTTAACCACGAAACCATGTCACCATGCATGAGAAAATTTTGTTCTTATTTCTCCTGCAATGACATCTATTTATATAATGTAGAAATGCAATGCAGGATTACCAAATATAGGATAGAAACGCAGTAGAATAACACCATGTACTAGGAATATCAATGTCCATCCCTGAATATGATGAGTTTGCAACATTCAATAATCACTGCGATTTCGTGGGTATAGGAATTCTTACCTCCCCATGGTCATATTCCATCATCGCAGTATGGTTACTTCATCTTAAGGTGTCTTTCAATCTGACATTTCAAAGATAACCTTTGTCTGGCCGCACAGGAGAAAGAATAAAGTTGCCAGTGGAACCTATTATGCATAAATGCCATGCCTTTTGCAGATCTCTTGAGGATAATTGATCCTCGGTTTTGTTGCCGATGAAAATCCCCTGTGAGGTAATCCTGGACTCACAGTCATATATTTTACAGGATGTAATTTAATCAAAGAACGAACCGGAAAGAACTACAATTAACACTCAATCATATGTTGTTTCTATTGGTGAAAAGACTTTCCTGATCAGAGATGCCTTTCGATCATGTTAACTCATCAATTCTGACCATCCCGGTTAGGAAGTTTATCTGAATTGCATAACAAGGGCAACCATGTCTTGATGCCGCATGCACATTGACCAGATTATTTTCAAGTGTCAGATCACATTTTTCAAGATTTCAGGATTAAGAACAGAAAAATGTGGGAGCAAAGAAGCATTGCTATCAACTTAGGGTGGATTCCCTTGTAATTGACAGTTACACAAATACAAAGATCAGCTACTTTTCTTGTCGCGTTTACCTTAAAATGGAGCATACTCAGTCATTTCATTCAACTGGGCATCGACCATTTTGTTCAAACTTCATAATGGCTTTGCAGGTATAGGGATGAAAAAAATGACTCTCTATCTTCACCTAAGGAAGTCAAGCCAGAATTTCACCTGAAAGAAAGCAAAAGCCTTCGAGCTTTGAGAAAACTCAGTTACTAAACAATTTTCGTCAATTTTGCCAGCAACTTCTGCTGATTAAATTTAGCAACCCTCAATTTTTAGGCTTTGTGCACCAACTTATCTAGCTTCTTCTTTGCAAATCTCGCCTGAGCAGCTCGTTGATCAACATTCCTTCACCTATAATCTTCTTCTTTACCTCGTACCTATGCTTAATTCTACTATCAAGTTTGTAACCAAGAAATGCAGGGAAATCCAATAGCTCATCAAGGTCGCGTCCCATCTCCCCCGCCAAAAATTCCACTTTGTCTGCGTGAGAATCAGGATTGTATTGAAGCATTTGAGGATGCTTCTTACTCATGATAAGCACATCTTCGCAAGAAAACCCATAACTCAAGAAGAGCTCAATCACCTTCTGCATGTTCTCACAACTTGTCCTAGTGACAGAGCCTATTGCAACTGTGAATTCCTACACTCTGTACTTGTAACCATCTTCACCAAAAAACCCACCTTATAAGAATGTTCCCCTCAAAAGATAGACCCAAAAACAAAGGGGCTTTTGTGAAGAACTTGAAAATCTCATTGGAGTTGAATCCACATTCCTTTAGAAAACTAATTCAGGCATGCAATTTCCTCTCCTTGCTCGTGCTAACAATGCTAGGAAACACAAGAATGGTCCTGAATATTTCTTGATCATCTAATCCTGCAAATGACCTCAAGAACTCTACATGGCTTTCCAAGTGTTCCACATGGTATTTCAAAAAGGTAGGCAGTTTGCGCAACACTGCCCCGGTTGCATCCTCATCTCCTCTGCTAAGTTCTAGGAGAAACTCCACTCTCGGAATCAATTGGCTATCCATATTGAAGTTAAGAATGGGGGGATGCCTCACAATCAAATCAACCCCACCATAGCGGCTCGAGAAATTAAGGAGCCTTTCAATTTCTTCAAAGGGCTTAAGAGACAAAGCCTTCCTTAAATTCACGTTGTTGAGAACATGAACAATCTTTTCTCTAGGAATCCCACCGTCAATCAGCAAATTAACCTTTTCCTCAAATCCAGCTACGAATCGCGGCTCAGTTGACATAAAGAGACGCTTAAGCTGCATTGGGTCAACCTTTCCATCTAATTTGTCGTGCACAAAGAGTATAAAGGGATCGATTTCACCTGCTGCAACACAGAAGGGCGTTTCGCAACCAAATGGCAGAGCTCAAGGCCACTGATTCCGACAGATTTCAAAGAGGCGACACGAGCCCACAACGAGCCGATAGACTTCAGCCTCAGATTCGGGTCCTTCAGTCTCTTTCTCGTTGAGCCCCAGTTCTTGAAATAACACATACAAAGCCCCTGCAAAGGCAAGACTTTTAACGAGGAGTTCGATCAAATATTTCAAATTGCGTTCAAGGACATCAACTGTTTGATGAATTGTCTCTGAGAGCCACTCACCCGGTTTGAACTCGACATTAGGTGATGAGATGACGCGGCGGCATTGTCGATCCGATTCCGGACGGTTGACTCGAATCCAGCAAAAGGGACGACTTGGGGGAAGAGAATGTGGCGGAGCGAGGGACAGAAGCTGAAGATGGCGAGTGCTGCGAGTGGAGAAAGAAAGCGGGGGGTCGAGGGCTCCTCAACATCAGCTCGAGCAAGAGAGAGAGAGCAGTCGATTACAGCTCTCTGCACAGTGCATTTCCCGATAGCAGAATGAAGGACGGATGGAGATGACAAAGAGGCGTAGAGCTAATGGCGGGTGTTTTTTTAAGAACTTTGAGCAGGACCTTTTTCTTCGAAACAACTTGCCCGGATCCGACCATGAACGTGGTCTCATCGTATCGCACCTAAATAATACAACGATGCTTTTAGGCTCCGATTGAAAAATGAATAATTTAAAAATATTTTCTTAAAATAATTATGTCCCTTGAAATAAACATTTAATAAAAAATATTCATTATTTATAGTAATTTATGTCTACATATTTACATGCATTCATTTTGTAAGAATATAAACAATCATTTTTCAAGAAAATATTTTATAATCATTTATTTTCTATAAAACAAATGAAATACTAATTTAATATATTGTACATGATCAATAACTTACCCATGTGAATACTACATTAACTATTTATATAAACAACTGGCTTTATTCATAATTACAATAATGAATTTAATTTAATTATAAATAGCATTTTGCCATCAAGGCAATTGATATAATGATAAAGGAGATACCTATCTTTTAGAGATCATAATCGCAATTCTCGTTGTAGGCAAACCTCTAAACGACTAAAATTTCTTAACTATTAGCATCTCGGTGAAATTGCGTAACAGGTTTGTCAACCATAAACTTTCAGCTTAGGTGATGCAAAATAACTATCCCTCAAATCAAACACTTCATAATGGATGTGGAAACTATTACAGTAACATTTAGAGGGAGTCCCTACATTAGTCACTTCTTTTCTCTTGACTATTTAAGCATAGGAGTCAGGAAGAGTGGACGGACTTGTTTTTTGCCAACCCACGAGAATCATGCTTTCTCATTTTTAAATTTAATTAGTTATAAGACTTTTGTCCTGTCTTATGTTGCTTTACTTTTGAGCTAATAAAAGGGAATGTCGACATAATTATATTTGCGCATTCTTCATGATGCTCGTTAAGAAGGCTAAGATAACGACTGTATTTTATGTACAAAATACAAGTTGTAAATTGATCAGAAAATAGGATGTATATAAGTACTTGTCAGCACGTAACTGAACTATTACCTTAATCAAACTGGCCGCTTTCTCATTCTCATTCTTGAAAGATAATTAATAAATCTTAGTCGATCCATTTTGAGAAACTTTTTAAAAACATTTACTATGTTACCCTTGTAAGTCTTGAGCATCTCTTTGATGCTTTGAGGCATGGTGGTCCGATTGGTAAATTAGTTGCAAATGTGACAAGTGTGTATATCACTAAGAGCATCATGCCTAGGACACAGTAAACAATGTGCCAAAGCTCGGCCATTCGAGGGGCAACACAAGTCAATCTCGACTCAACTATTTCAATGCTTACAATGCTCTGCTTGACCAAGCCTTACCGGACGGAACCAAAAATCTTCAGTTCAGGATCTTGAAAAGAATTATTACAGAATGGGAAGTAGAGACATTTGAAATTAAGGGGAGCTTCCCTCTTTCTTTCTCAGCTTTGGGACCAAATATTTTATGTTTGATTGCGTTCGATGGGATTTTTAAGAGAGAACTTTGTGGCGAGTTGATGATGAGGATATGAGCAAAAATGTTGATGTGGTTCTTAATCTTTAGCCAAATAGAGCAGCTAATATGCCCATCTAATGAGTCCTTAAGCTAGCCTATATTCTACTTTGATTGTATATGAGTTCTCATTGTATTTCAGTCTGATGGTTATATTTCTGCAGATTATGGCATCGTAAATTTTAACCTATTTGAGTGTCAAATAAATAACAAATCAATGCAAACAAGGAGAATTTTTTTCCATTGTCAACATTTATGAGGAGAATGTGGCACCCTGACTCGCCTGAGGCCGCCATAGGTAATCTCTCTCGGTTACTCGATCTCATATAACTTCACTTACCGATACCCTTTGACTAGGGATTTTTTTTTATAAAAAAAAAAAAAAAAAAAAAAAAAAAGCGGTCCCAGCGCAACTTATTAGCGGAAGCATAAACAAGTCTCACCATCTCTCCCTTCAATAACCATAATGCAATACACACCAACTACGCACCATAAGAAAATATAATACTGATTCACTCTTATTTATATTTTCATGATGGACATCAAGGTCGATACAACAAAAAGGCCAAGATTTTAACTATACTTGGCTACCACCCAAAAAGGACTCAATTCTACATCGAACATGTACCACCCTCCATCAACGAGCGTCAGCTATCTCCAAAAAGTGTCAGCTCCTAACAGTTATACGTGCCATCATACCCAATCCGGTGCATCTGAATTTTTGAATTTTCGGAGGAATTTTTGAATTTTTATTATTTTTCAAAATTATTTATTTAATTTTTTAAAATTTTTAATTTTTTAAAAATTTTAATTTTTTTGAAATTTTTAGTATTATAATATTCGAGGGAGAGGGTTCGGACTGGATGAACCCGATCCGACCCGCTGACCTGGCCCAAATCCGGATCCGACCCAGTCAGATAAAAAGACATTTTTTTTTTTAAATTAATTTTTTTAGATTTTTTTAATTTTTAAAATTTAATATTTTTCTTTCTTTTTTTCTCCCCGTCTTTTGGCTTCTTCCCTATTTCGTCTTTTCCCGAAGCCAACTTTCGCTTTCCTATTTTTTTTTTCTTACATTTTTTCCTTTTGCTTTTCTTTTAATCTTTTCTCTCTTTCTTCTGGTCTTCTTCTTCTTCGTGAGTCCTCCGCACGCATGAAGCTTCCATTAAACTCAGAAGTTCCCACGAATTCAATCCCAACCTCACAACGTCGAAACCATGATTTTGACGTATATCATTTTTATCCCAAGCCGAGAACAGCGTGCGCCACTATTCAACAATCTCGAATATATATTAAAATGTAAAACGCAAGATAAATGTGAGGTGCAACATGCGGCCATAAATTCGGACCTCGGTGAAACGAACGCGAAAACGGAAGAAATGAAGACGAAGGTTACTCTTCGAAAATGAAACAGACACTCCCAAAGTCCATCCAGCCCACACAACGATCAAGATGGCTTACGGATTGATGTTATCTCTCTTTTCATTACTCTTTGTTTGCTTCTTTTATTTTATTTAATATTTCTATTCTTTATTTAATTTTCCCTTCCCTGGGCGTTGTTTCCTTCCACCAAAACTCCTCTTTTCTACGTTCTTTTCTTTGCCGAGAACAACACCATCGCCAGGATCTCTCTTGGAGAAACGCCACCGCTAAAACTCGCCAACCACTACCCACGATCAACGAGATAAGGTTTAATGGGAGACGATCTGTGTAAATAGTGATCAAAATAATGATACACGAGTTTCGGATACAGCAAAGGCAGTGGCTGTTTTACCAGAAGCACCTCAAGGGCATTTTATCAAACACCTAGGCTGCGTCGGCTCAGGACAGCCACGGACAAGAATAAGATCCGAAACTAGATCAAAGCTTAACGAGAATGGCAGGGAATGCTCAACATCAACAAAGGACAGCATAAGCGAACTCGAAACGCACGCCCCGACTCGATAATCCATGCAAAAAAAGTGAGAGAACGGGACAAGAGCAGAGCACCAAAAAAGGTCGGCCGGGGGCTTCCTGCCCGACTCGGGGGTGGCGAATGATGGGCGAGATCGATAGATCAGACTACGTCCAGTCGCCTTACACGCCCCCGAGCCGGGATCCTTAGAAAATCAACACTGATTGAACCAAAAACCGAAAAACTCACCGGAAAAACCTGAAATCGAGGCAAAGGGAAGCCGTGGCTTGTTGGTTCTGGCTAGGATGCGCAACCTTGCGTCGGGGGTGGCTAAGCGATGCTCGGCTAAGATGGATTCCAGGTCTCCCTCTTCCCGGTCACTCTCCGTTTCTCTCCCCTCGGGCTCCCTCAAGCTCTCTCCCTCTCTGTCTCTAGCGCTCTCTCTCTCTCTCCGCGAACACCCCAAAAACCAACCCTCCAGCCCCCTTTTGATGGCTGGCGACCAGCCTGCTTGCCTTCTGCTACCGCCAGCTGTTGCTGCCGGTCTGCTACCCGACCACCAACTCCGAGCGATGCTCGCGCCTCCCCACTGCCGCTGTCTTTCCGCTCTCGTTCACGTACCTTCTTTTTTCTGCAGAATGCGTGAAGGACAAAAAGGCTGGGCTCATCTTGGGCGAAATAAAAGAAAAGTGGGCCGGTCAGCCGAATAGAAATAAAAGGGAAAGAAAGAGGCCGGGTTGACCTGCTCCAGGCCCGGTCTTATTTTTCCCATTTTCCTTTCATTTTTTTGTTACTAATTTCTTTAAATAATTTTTATTTTTTTTTCCTTCTGATGACAAATTTTTTTGGAATTTTTTTTTAAAAAACCATTCAATATGCAGTGCAATAATGAAAACACGATGCATTTTAATGAAAATTTTTACTTTTCTTTTTTCTTTCTTTTTTTTTAACAACTAATCCTAATTTTGTATGTGATCAAATCCTAAATAAAATGGTAAAATTTAGGTGTCAACATTGCATTAACATGGTGAATTCTTACTATAATAGCCACTTCACTGATAAAATCTTTCTCTTTAAAATCTTGATGGCCATCATGTTGCTACTTCCAAGCATTTCTTTGTAGACGAAACTTTAAGTCCCTTCACCTAGTTTGCAGTTAAAATTTCTGGTGATCTTCATAAATTGAGTAAGAGTACCTTATGGGTATAGAGTTGTTATGAGCTTGCAAAAATTCTTTGATGTTCTTGTCCATTGCTAAGTGCCTTCTGTTATACTTGTAGATTAGAAATATCGTGACAAATGGTGTCCCAATTACAAATGTCTCTATGCAGAAAACACTGAGGAAATCTTTGATAGGATAGAATATCTTCTTCTTCTTTTTAAATTATTTTCAGAACAAATCATTTCTGCATACCTACTAGAAATATAAAATCTGAAGTTGTTCAAAATGCAACATCATCTAGGACAGCCGTGGAAGGGATGAAGAATGTGAAAAAGAATTGAAGGAAAAAAAGTATGGAAAACAAAACTCACGAGGAAACAGAGAAGTAGGAAGCTACTTTGTAAAAGTTTGTCCAAAAGAGTATGAGCAGTGGCATGCGTGCATTTACAAATAAGTGAAAATAATAAGATTCGTTTACGTAGATGATAGACGATATAAGAAACACCATTTGCTTAGTTAGCAATCAACATATAAAGAGAAACAGTGATTTTCATTATGAATTGTTGACACCTAAATTTTGGCGATTTGTTTAAGTGTTTCTTAATTGCATTGAAAAATTGGGGATTGATTTCTAACCCCTTAACAAAAAAATTTCGTTAAAATTGCATCACATATTGACATTAGGAACATTTACGTCACTATGTTTTAAAATTTCAAAAAATTTTATTACAAAAAAAAATTTGAAAAAAAAAAAAAAAAAAAATCTTTAAGGTATCATGTTTTCATTATTGCACAGCATGTTGAATGGTCTTTATTTTTCCAAAATTGTCAAAAAAATCATTAAAAGGTATAAGAAAATCGAATGAGGCCGAGTAATGGGTCTTTCTTCGCGCATGGGCTCGCCCACATGTCTCTTTTCCTTTTCTTTTTTTCGCACTTGGGCTGGCCCATCTCTTTTTATTTCAACCCGGCCCATGCGCACATCATCTTCCTCCCCTCACGACATCCATGCTTCTGCAAAAAAGAGAAAAGAGGAGGGTACAAACAGAGCAACAGAGGGAGCAAGGGGATCGGTGTGGCAGGTGAGCGGCGTGATCCGCGGGTCGAAGGAGGCATTCGGCCGGCAAGCCGGGCAGCTGCAGGCCATGCGCGCTTGCCGGCCAAGTATAAAACCGGAAGGAGGGAGAGGGTTCTCGGGGGGTTTTTCTTTGGGGGTGAGAGAACAAAGAGCACCGGAGAGCGAGCTTGAGAGAGGGCGAGCTTGATAGAGAGACGATTGGGGAGAGAACGCGTCGCCGTCGCCTGAAGTACACTCGTCGCTCGCCACCCGAACCAGGTAGGTTTCTCGCTTCACTTCGAGGTCTCGGGCCGGAGCTCACGGCCGACCTGTTCACGCGAGCTTCGCTTCACCAATCCTCCATGAAAGCTCATAGATGTCCTAATGCATGTTGATAGATGTCCAAGCTTGTCCTAGAGTCTATACCAGTCCAAAGACCCTTCATTTCTGCTGTGTATGCTACCCGGTTGATGAAATGCCTGAAAGAGATTCAAATCTGTGAGCATGTTGTGGCTGAAAATACTTGCTGTGTTCGCATCTGTTCGAGTGTGGTATATGTCCTGTGGATCTTGAGTGTTGCTTGTGCATATTGTGTCGATCTTTACTCGGATTCGAACCTCAAGTGAGCCCGTATGCCCTCTTTTTAGCTGCTGCACACCCAAGGTTTGACAAAATGTCTCAAAGAGAACCGAGGAAAACCCGCGTTCAAACTCGGTTTAATTTGCGCTTGCCCATATATATGTTGGACCATGTCTCTCTCATGTTTTCATCGCGATTTCATGCGATTTTCGTGAAATAATCATGTGTGTTTGAGCTGCGGGTGTTTGCATCCGAAAATGGTGCAGCAACCTTCGAAGTTAGACGGCCGGCAGTGTTGGGTGTTGTTGTCGATTCGTTTAAATTTTTGCTGTGGGTCCGTGGGGGGAAATTCCGGGGTGGAGTTCATCGGTGGAAGGCTTCGGTAAAAGCCGTCACTGGAGAGCAAGGCGTGAAAACGCACGAAGGAAGAAGGTCAGAAGGGATGAGGGAAAGAAATAAATAAAAAGAAGAAGAAAAACCAGCAAGGAAAAGAAAAAGAAATATAAGAAAAACGAAATAAATAAATAATAAAATGAAACAATGAAATGGCAGAGGAAGCCTTAGGTGTTTAATGGAAGTTTCGGGTGAAGAAGGAAGCACGCAGAGAGACGACCTGAAAAAGGGGCTTAAAAGAAGAACAAGAAATAAAAGAAATAAAAGGGTAGTTAAAAAAGAAGGGTTAATACCCTAAAAAACCTCAAACCTGCAGACCCTTGTGACAAATTTACCCCAAATTATTTTTTTGACCATGAAAAATCCTAAACCGGTAAACTTGTGATAAATTTACCACCGACCGACTATAAAAAACCCTAAACTGAGGTACATTTATGACAAATTTACCCCAAACTAATTTATTCGACTGCAAAAAAATCCTAAACCAAATTTGTGACAAATATATCTTATGCTAAATTGGATTAATACCACAAAAAAAATCATAAAAATTGTAAACTGTGACAAATGGAGCGTAAAATCATAAATTGGTATACGGTTAACTGTCACGTGTCATTTAACTTAATAATTTGAGAATAAAATTTAACGAAAATTGACACAGGGTAAATTTGTCACAATTGTACCGGTTTGGGGTAAATTTGTCAAATGTATACCAGTTTGGGGTTTTTGGTCGTCAAAAAAAATAGTTTGGGGTAAATGTGTCACAAGTTGTACCAGTTTGGGGTTTTTCAGATATTAACCCTAAAAGAAATAAGAAAAATAAGTAGAAAGGTTGAAGGCGTGCAGGGGCAGGTACGAAAGAGAAGAAGACCAAAAAGGAAAAAAAAAGAAAAGTAAAGAAAGAAATGAAAAGCAAAAAATTATAGAAAAAGAAAGTAAAAAGGGGCTTCGGGAAAGAGGAATCGCAGAAGCAAATGGCACAAGGGAGTGCAGTCAGAAAAGACAAGTGGAAGGATTTTAATTTTAATTTTAATTTTTTTAATTTTTAATTTTTAATTTTGTTTTTTTTTTTTAAAATTGAAAACGATTTTTTTATCCAAAATGTTGGATCCGGATTTGGGTTTGGTCCACGGGCCGGGTTGGGTTTACCCGGTCCGAACCCATTTTATTGAAGTATTAAAAATATATTAAAAATCAAAAAATAAAAAAAAAATCAAAATTTTCGAAAAATGATAAAATTCAATTTTTTTTTGAAATTTCAAAAAAACTCAGAAAGCATTAAAAATTCGACTTTCCTTTAAAAAATTATTAATTAATTAAAAATTTAAAAAATGATTATTTAAAAAAATATAAAAAAAAGCATTTTTTTTTTCGAAAATCCAAGAATGATAGGGTTTGGTTAGAATTGCTATATATTGCCGCTTACTGTAATTAGGCCTTTATATTCTTGTATGTTGTTTTTATTGTATGTTTGATTTGCGTGTTTTGTGTTTAATTTGTACGTGTTTAATTTTAGGGCTAATAGAACCTTGGTAGGTATAATTATAACTTTATTGATTGTGCACCTGCATGCTCACTTCCTATGTTAGCGGATAGGTATGAAATCGATCTAAACTGCCTGATGAAAATCATTTTGTTAAAATGAACAAGATTAGGTACCGAAAGGGCACTAATTGGTTAATTAGTGTAATCAAGTCCTCGAACCTAGACTCTCTGGTTGCGTAGGAAGTGAGGCACGCTTCCATGTCTCACTTGGTTTCTAGCCGACCCCAATAGGTTAGTGGCGACTCCTTTTATGCAAAAATTCATAAAATATTCCAACGTCACGCGGGGTATGGGCTTGGGAGAGCCCGTGCCTAATCATGGGCCTTAGGCCCGTCCTTTAGGCAATACCCCTAAACCTGCTCCCTCCTCCCGAGGGTAGGTCGCGACATGAATAAATAATTTCGTTCCTTATGTCGTGAGCCTCCAGCAAAGTCTCAGTAATTTGGTGCGATGATTCAGTGGCAGTGCCCATGAGGTAACCCGCATGTTACACCTCAGCAGTAACGATGGTTCAGCAATAGCAGCGATCGTGCATGATGAGGATTGAATGAAGGCGGTGAGAAGGGGATGACTACATCCTTCCAGGAGGGAAGCAAACACCAGCAGAAGCATGAATGCCACCGTAGCTCTTGTCTAATGTGGAATAGACAAACTGAACCCATCTTCTGTTGAACTGTACAATTAGAGAACCAAACTACTTAAACCGTTCAGGGACATCACTGCATAACATGCTTAATCTCTTGTAAAGCAACGACTTACGAACTCAGCAAACCTCTGAGCTCAATGGCAACTCGCCAGACAAATTCTGCTTGCTCAAAACAAGGGCAGTTACCTCAATAAAAGATCACTCAAACCAACTGGAATTGGCTCTAAGAATCTATTTCCACTGAAGTCCAGTATAATCAAGATGCTCATTTTCGTTATTTGCTCCGGCAAACTACCAACGAAGCTATTGCTTCCTTTTTCAAAGCTTCAAGTCCCCATGAGAGATTACTGATACTTGCAGGAACTGAACTTGAGAGCAGATCGCCTCCAACAGACGAAAAAACTCAAACCTCTGAATTCACCCAAGAATTAAGAAACTTTCCCGGTAAGTCCATTCCCTTCGAGATAAAGCATTTGCAAAGCGCTGCAGTTTCTGTGTGTGTTCCGAGCGAAGCTATTCCTCTGAGGCATATAATCAAACGGTGTCCGTGCATTATCCATTTGGCCTCATAGGATCAATTGCTAAGAAAGCTTCGTCATACCTCATAACAGAGAGAATAAAAACAATGTATTCCGCTGAAGAAGGCATATAGATTCCTATTACACGTGGTACATAGACGTATCCTGATTCGATCCTTTTGGTTTTGGTTGTGTGCGATGACTGTGAGCCGTGGATCATCAATTCCGAGTATTGAGCTCGAGAGCTTCGTCTATGGAGGTTGAGCTTGCTGAGAAGAAGGTGAGTCCATCAAAAAGGAAACTTTCAGTCCTGTAACTGAAATCCAGCGATGGAGAGAGCTTGAGTTGGAGATGGCGGTGGCACTGGATTGTCGTCGTGTCTGGGCTACTGTGCTTGACGGGCTTAAAGGAATTGGATTTCACCAATTTGAGGTGATGGGCTGGATTGCCTTAAGCTCAAATGGAATGAATGTGGCGGGACTCTATTGATGGATCTTTCATTGATCGTTTTTTGTTCTTTTCTACTGTTTCTTTGTTTTTTTCAGTCTCTAATCTATATTTATTTATTAAATATTTTTAAAGGAAAAAATGCATGTTCGATTAGTCTGTAAAAGTTCAGATGTCGGCAACTACTATTGGTACATGAAATGGAATATTATATTTCAAGGAAGTTGTCAAAAGAGTGTCTCTTGAATTATTAGTCAAGTAACTAATTAAGGAACGAATTTACCAAAATTAGAATATATATACTCTATGCTAACCAAAAGTAGTCATATATATTTTTTTCTTTTTTACATTTTGAGTTCTAGCCCTTTTATGGAAAGGAAATACAATCTAGGCACATGTATCTCTACAGTTGATGGTGAATATGTTTAGGGATGATTGCAGCTGTCATTTTTTTTTTTTTTCTGGGGATCTTGCAACTTCTACGATTTGCTTTTCATATGCAATACGAAGCTCCTAAAAGCTTTCAAACACACAAATGTTGACGTGTACTAACGTGTACAATTTGTCATTATTTTCATGGATTTAAAATATTTCTGTCATTTTTTAGTTTGTAGAGAGAGTAGTTAGTGAAAGTATGTGCAGAATCATGCAAAATTGCAGTTAAATATCATTGCCAACCGATGCTTACTGCCCACATAGCACTGGGATCCGAAAATTTGACCCCCAGAGATCCTACTGAAATCATTGGAGGCATAGCATCTTAAGTAGTCACATGAATCAAAGTAGCAAAAGAAAGTTGTCTTCCATGAAGTACTATCATAGAGATGAGTCAACTCGGATGTCAAGCCTCAAAACAATTGAGTCAAAATCCATGTGATTGCGTCATGTGTATTACATCTGAAGAACGATTGCCTAATCAAATCTTCATCTTGGGATGTGGAAGAATTAGCAGAACACTGAATGAAGTCAACAGAGTTTTTACTTCAATCTCGATTTCACCATAGTCACAAGCCAGCCCATGATCGCTTAGGTATAGAAGTGGCTTGGGAGACGTTCTTAGCTTAACGAAGGACTTGCACGCAATAAAGTTGCAAGTTTTAAGACTCAAATGCATTATTTTGACAAGTTGCAAGACTTTTCCAAGCAATTGTCCCATTTTCTTTTGATCATTTAAATTAGAGCTAATGCAACTTTCAAGACCATATGATTGTCCCATCAATATTTTCTCAAGAATTTGATCGATTTTCGATCAAAATAATGAATTGCAAAGAAAAAAATTGTTGCAATTAGTGAATAAAGAATTTGAATTTTGGCTAGACTAAAGCTAAGCTACCTCTTAATGATTTACACCGAGTCAAAGAGGATATTGGGTCACTGGCAAGTATACGTAAGAGGGGCGTGTTTCGCAGCCCTCTTTGGTGACTATTTTACCGAAAGCAAGTCATTTGGTTTATCGATGATTAATTGGATTAGCAAAAATTCACATTGGATGACCATATAGAATACGCTTCCCAAACAAGGTTATAAACTTAAACATACATCACATTTAGAAGATTGTATGGATCACACATGGTGAAACTATATATGAAGTACAATAACACTCCGACCATTAAAAAAAAGTACAATAATACAACAGTAACCTAAGAGCTAGAAGAAGACAAAATGTAATCACTGGCAAACTAAACTGGCTCACCTCCCACCCAATATAATACTATATTGTGGGGACCAAAGCTTTTCCAATTAAACAGTGCACGGCTCTAGACATCGTTGCTATCTCCAAATGGAAAACTAGTGGAAATTATGGGAGTGCTCGATGAAATAGAGAATGTTTCTAATTCCAACTCGGCTTTGTCTTCATCAACTGGCTCATCTGGTGGGTAGATAAGAGGTTTTGGAGGCATATGGACATTACTAATATCTCCTTCAAGCATTTCTAAGACTTTGTTCATTGGCGGCCGATGGTCAGGGATTAACTGTATACACCAAAGTGCAACTATTATCATCTTTTTTATCACCTCCCTTTCCTCTTCTACAACTCCTTCCATTTCAACACCTTCTCCTCCATTAACTTGGTCATACACCCAAAGCGGAAAGTAAATTTGGCTTGAGTGTTCTGCATTGGCATTTACATTTTTCCTTTTACTCGCCATTTCCATAAGCAACATCCCAAAGCTATAGACATCCGCTTTAAAAGATATACCACCGATATTTTTGTAGAACAACTCAGGCGCCATGTATCCCAAAGTTCCTCTTGCAGCAGTCATTGAAACTGTACTATGACCAATGGGATATAGTTTCGCGAGTCCAAAATCAGAAACTTTCGGAGTGAAATTCTTATCTAAAAGAATGTTGTGAGGTTTGATATCAAAGTGTAGTATTTGCATGTCACA